>NC_080166.1:8873839-8998839 GCF_950295315.1 Erinaceus europaeus | reverse complement strand
TTTTGTTTTCTCGACTCATTTTTCAGGTGCTTGGGAATTTCACTGCTGTTCTTTTGTACATGTGGTGTTTGTAATAGTAAAGTTGGAATTTTCTATTCAAATGTTCATCTCCCCCCCCATACTACCTCTGTCTCTGTTTTATACTTCTCAGTGTGCTGACAGCGCCTGAGTTAGAGGTAGTGTGAAGCAGTGAATCAAAGCAAAATTAAATAATCCATTTGAAAGTTAAACTCTCAACCTTGAACTAAACACAACCAAGGATTACATTAAGAAGACTCCAAATCCCATGTTCTAAAAGTTTATAACCTAAAAGGTAAACTGTCTGATGTCAATGGACATCCAACCCCCATGTGCATATTCAATAAACAGTAAATATATCTCAACTCACAGCTGCAAAGTCATAATAGTATGGAAGCCAGGGTTACAGTAGACATGGTGGTGGTCTGTTAAGACAGGAAATGTAGAATGTGGGAGACAACAGTGGGCAGAATGGGGCTTCTTATAGAGGGGGGGTTATAATTTGTATGTGCATGGGACAGGACTTTGCAAATGCAAAAGCAGAGAGAACCGATCCCCATCTCCTTGACCACTGATTGCTGTCCTTCAGTCAGTGGTGCGAAGCCCCATGTCAGCAAGCCTGTCTCTGCCCTGAGGCCCAAAATTGCATCTCCACTGAACATGGGCATTGGCAGGTCAATCCATACTCCCAGTCTATCTCTCTCTTTCCCTAGTGAAGTAGGACTCCGGAGAGGGTTCCAGGGTACATTGGTCCTTGCCGCCTTCTTAATTAGCAATTCCATCCCAAAGAAGTAACCTACATAAGTACTAGACTTTCAGTACCCTCAGTCTTTCCTGGATAATGTAATTGAATTGGGCTACTTCTAACCCAATATTTTACTTTTCTCATCTCTGTTTTACTCATTCAGTATTCAGCTCCTTATATTTGCTAGACACAAATAACAAACAAAAATATTAAGGAAAAGGTAGAACATACCTAGGAATAACAGGGACATGATACAATAGGTGTATTGAGGGTTATGGATTGATCAGGAGACCTGCCCATCTCATCAGGAAACAAATACAGAAGCCCAAAACTGCTTCCTTCAGCACCCCCAGGAAGAATTTTTGTCCATACTCCCCGAGGGGGGAATGTTAGGGACAGCATGGGGACAAGAGGCCTAGAACCCTAAATAGCTGAGACATGGTTACTTTGTTTTATGTTGTCACATTTTCTCCCATAGCAGGGGGGAAGAATTTAATCATAGCACGGGGAAGGAATGGGACAATCTTTGGAGAACTCAAAGAACGCACCTAGGTCACTTTGGGAGGAGTTTTAGTAAGGTAACCATACCTAGTAATCTCAGTGGGCCAATAGGAAAGTAGCCCAAATGTGATGTTATAAGAGGGATGATGGGGAGTCAGGCAGTAGCACAGCGGGTTAAGCACACATGGTGCAAAGCGCAAAGACCCGTTTAAGGATCCCGGTTCAAGCCCCCGGCTCTCCACCTGCAGGGGAGTTGCTTCACAGACAGTGAAGCAGGCCTGCAGGTGTCTGTCTTTCTCTCCCCCTCTCTGTCTTCCCCTCCTCTCTCCATTTCTCTCTGTCCTATCTAACTGATGACATCAATAACAACAGCAATAGTAACTACAACAACAGTGAAAAACAACAAAGGCAACAAAAGGGAAAATAAAGAAATTTTTAAAAAAGAGGGATGATGATGACTAACTAGAGCACTGCTCAGCTCTGGCTTATGGTGTGCAGGGGCTTGAGCCTGGGACTTTGGGGCCTCAGGTATGAGAGTCTATTTGCATAACCATTATGCTATCTACCCTCCATCCTATGAAGTTTTTTTTTTTTTATTTCTTTATTGGGGGATTAATGTTTTACATTCGACAGTAAATACAATAGTTTGTACATGCACAACATTTCTCAGTTTTCCATATAGGTCCTATATGGAAACTCCCACTAGGTCCTCTGTCATCCTTTTTGGACCTGTACTCTCCCCCCATCCACCCCAGAATCTTTTACTTTGGTGCAATACACCAACTCCAGTTCAGGTTCTACTTGTGTTTTCCCTAAGAGGGTTTTAAGTAAAAGTAAAACACATAACTAGGCCAATCTCTTTTGGCCATCAGAGAGGAATCTCCTTCCCATCTCCCCTCTACCATCTCCCTCCACTCCCTGCAGTAAAATAACCTCTGCGTGATTTCAACCTCACATCTTTGTAATAAAGAGGTTTGAATGTTGCACATCCCTGGGAAAAATTAAAAGAAAGAAAATACCTGGGAGTAGAGTCAGACTCATCAGATAATTAAGTCATTTTTTCATGTCACCTTTTCCTCATGCATTTCATGTCTGATAAATCCTCATATCTAGGATATCTGACTGTGGAATTGGTAGTTGTTTTTTTTTTTTTTTTTAAAAAAACTCCATTTAGTTAAGTCTATTGTTCAAGCCCTATTAAGCATTTGGCTCTGGGCCAGACTCGGTGGTTTTTAATCATAAGGAATAAGATCGCAGTAAGATTCTTCTTTTTTTCCCCCATAATATCTTTTTTTAGTTAATGATTTAATAATGATTAATAAGATTATAGGATAAGAGGGGTACAATTCCACATAATGCCCACAACCAAGCCCTATCCCCTCTGCTGGAAGTTTCCCTATTCTTTATCCCTTTGGGAGTATGGAACAAAGATGTTTAAAGGGTGCAGAGGTGGGAGGTCTGGCTTTTGTAATTGCTTCTCCACTGAACATGGATGTTGTCAGGTCAATCCATACACCCAGCGTGTTCCTGTCTTTCTCTAGAGGGGTAGAGTTCTGGGGAGGTGGGGTTCCAGGACACATTGGTGAGGTTGTCTGCCCAGGGAACACAGGTTGGCATCATAGTAGCATCTGCAACTTGGTGGCTGAAAAGTGGCAAGATATAAAGTAGGACAAGTTGTTTAATAATCAGGAACCTAAAGGTAAGAATAGAGCAGAAGAAACTAAGGGTCTTCATGTGGGAAGGAGCTAGGAATTCTATTTTAGGTATATCCGAAGGGGCCTATGACTTTTGTAATTTTTGCCTGAGCCCGATAGCTAAACATGTAGGTAGGCTAAGAGTGTTGTCTGGGACTATGGTGTCAGAGTTGAGAATAGGGCTAGAGAGCTGGATCAGGGCAGAGAGTAGCTCCCAAATCTGAGGAAAGTATATAAATACTGTTCACTGCAAACCCCATCCGTCTGACCTAGAGCCCAGATCTATTCAAATCCAGTAAGATTCTTAACCTCATTTTCCAATGGCTTTGCTCCCCCTTTCTTCATATCCATTTCATCTCCCACAGCCCCCACACTGCAGGACTAGGAGCTGGGGTGACTGTCTCCCTTTTTCTTTGGCTACTATCTTCTTACCATTTCTCTTCCTGTTGAAGGTATAACTCCTGGCAGTGCAGAGGATGGCCTGGTGGGTAAGACACATGCCTCCCACATACGCAGTCCTGGTTTCTTGTAGCACCACAAGAGCATCATCACAGTGGGGCTCCAAGAAGGGCAGAGTGGTGCTTTGCTCTCCCTCTCTTTTTTTTCTCTCTCTCTCTTTCAAAATGAGAAATAAAGAAAATCAAGCATCACGTAGGCAGAACACCCTCAGTTTGATCCTCAGCATCCCATTAAAGAGTTCCACCCTTCTTGATACCTTTTCTACAACCTCCGATTCATGCTAACCGTTCATGAATACTTGTGAGCTTCTGCTTATCTTCTCTCATGGTCCCGTCTGTTGTTCATGAAAATGCCAGCCTCCAGGCAGAAAATATATCCTTGTCCCTGAATGCTCAGCTCCTTGAGCTCCTTGAGCTCCTTGAGCTCCTTCCAACAGTATCTGCTTTGCTGTACCTCAGGCATCCTCTTTGAGGCTACACAGCCTTAACTAGACCTCATTGCGAGCAGTTGTTTTACCTGTAGAACCATCCGTTTTCAAATTCTGTAACTTTGACTCTCACTTCCTAGCTTTTCACCTCATTTCCTGTTTGCAGCTGAGTAGCTGAGCATGCCAGGAGGCATTTAGTGACTGGTTGTTCATTAAACTGATAAACACAAGAACTCTGGTGACCCCAAATTTCTTGGCAATCCTAGTCTGTTTTCCTGGTCAGATCTCTGGGGAAGTAATTTCATACTTTCTCCTCCAGTTGCAAATGTCAACATCCTCTCCCTTCTCAATGGTAATCTTGCTTCCTAATTCACTAAGAAAACAGAAACCATTTTTCTTCTCTTGACCAAATCTCCTAGTCCACTATAATCACTATTTTACTGTGTCTCTTTTCCTTTTGCCTATTAAAGTCCCACTTTCTTCCTCTCGTTGTCTATTCTACTTTTTTGCAATAGATCATTCCAATTAGAATGTTAGGACTTGGGAGCCAGCCACTTCTTCTTCTAGCGTTTGCCCTTCTTCCGTAGCCAGTCAACAGCGTCAGGTTGAGCCTGAAGTCAAGTTTCGAGACCTCCTTTGAATCTGGAGAGGTGGCAGTCGTTGACTATGTGGGTCATAGTCTGTCTGGAGCCGCAGGGGCAGTTCGGGTCGTCTCTGGCTCCCCAGCGATGGAACATAGTGGCGCACCGGCCATGGCCTGTTCAATAGCGATTAAGGAGGGCCCGATCATAACGTGCTAGGTCAAAGCCGGGTTGACGCTTGCAGGTGTCTGTGATGAGGTGTTTGTTCTTGACCTCAGCTGACTGCCAACTCTGTTTCCAAGAGTCTGGAACAGAGAAGTTCAGTGTAGGCATAGGGGACCAGATTGGGTGACGAGACGTCAAGCATTGGACAGGGTGGGCGAAGATATCCGCGTATATTGGCAGGTCCGGTCGAGTGTAGACGTGGGAAATGAACTTAGATGATGCCGCATCCCGACGAATATCTGGCGGGGCGATGTTGCTAAGAACTGGCAGCCATGGAACCGGGGTGGAACGGATGGTTCCAGAAATTATCCTCATGGAGGAATATAATTTGGAATCGACCAAGTGGACATGGGGGCTACGAAACCATCCTGGGGCACAGTATTCTGCAGTGGAATAGCATAATGCCAGAGAGGATGATCATAGTGTGGAAGCGCTCGCGCCCCATGAGGAGCCAGCCACTAGTGCACCATGTCAAGCACACGTAGTAGGAAGCACAAGGACCAGCGTAAGGATCCCAGTTCAAGCCCCCAGCTCCCCACCTGCAGGGGCGGGGGTCGCTTCACAAGCAGTGAAGCAGGTCTGCAGGTGTCTGTCTCTCACCCCCCCTCTGTTTCCCCTCCCCTCTCGATTTTTCTCTGACCTATCCAACAACAACAACAAAAATGGAAAAAATGGCCTCCAAGAGCAGTGGATTCATAGAGTAGGCGGTGCCCCAGTGATAACCCTGGAAGCAAAATTAAAATAATCTTAGAACTTGGGGCTGTATGGTGGTGCACCTGGTTGAGCACACATGTTATAATGAGTAAGGACCCAGCTTTGAGCCCCCAGTTCCCACCTGTGGAGGTGGGGGTGGGGTGGGAAGCTTTCCAAGTGGTGAAGCAGGGCTGCAGTTGTCTGTGTCTCTCTCCCTCGCTGTCACCCCCTTCCCTTTCAATTTCAGGCTGCCTCTATCCAATAAATAATGATATTAAAAATTAAGTTTGAATGTGAGAACTGTTCAAGCCTATTAAACTTTTTTAAAAATATTTATTTATTCCCTTTTTGTTGCCCTTGTTTTTTATTGTTGTAGTTATTATTGATGTCATTGTTGTTGGATAGGACCGAGAGAAATGGAGAGAGGAGGGGAAGACAGAGAGGGGGAGAGAGAAAGATAGACACCTGCAGACCTGCTTCACCACCTGTAAAACGACTCCCCTGCAGGTGGGGAGCCCGGGGCTCGAGCTGGTATCCTTACGCCGCCGGTCCCTAACGCTTTGCGCTACATACACTTAACCCGCTGCGCTACCACCTGACTCCTGCCTATTAAACTTTTTAAAATCCCTTTTCTTTTTTCTCTCTACCCCTACTTCAGCCAGCTCTCTCCTCAACTCCGCAAGCCTCCTTTGCATAGTAAAACTCCCAGAAAGAATATCGTCTGTGTGCCTGATGTGATGGCCTGCCATTCCTTCTTCCAGTCCAACCCATCCCAGTGACCACAGAGCTACTAGACTTCTGCTCAGGCCACACAGCAAGTCCACCCTTTGCCTGAAGCACTTTCTTCGCCTGTAAATGTCAGAATATGGTCACTTCTCGAATATTTTCTCTGCCTCCTCTCAGAAGCTGCGGGGTTTCATCTTTCCTAGGACTTCAAGCACACCTTAAAGTGACTCCTACATTGCTGTCTCTAGCCTAAGCTCTCCTGAGTTCCGGACTGTCCCCGTATTTCCTCAGCTTCTCTACTGTTGTGTTAGGTGACAACTTACATTTAAGGCCAAGAGATTTCTGGATTCCTCTTCCCATCACCACAAAGGATTGTTTTCTATCTTCTGTACTTGAAACAGCACTGTCACACAGTTGGGCCTCAATAATTCTTTGTAATTCCACCTTCCTCCATTTAGGTGCTGTTCTTTTTTTGGAGGGGGGGTATTTTTTATTTATAAAAAAGGAAACATTGACTAAACCATAGGATAAGAGTGCTACAACTCTACATAATTCCCACCACCAGGACTCCGTATCCCATCCCCTCCCCTGATAGCGTTCCTATTCTTTAACCCTCTGGGAGTATGGACCCAGGGTCCTTGTGAGGTGCAGAAGGTGGGAGGTCTGTCTGGCTTCTGTAATCTTTTACCCACTGAACATGGGCGTTGACAGGTCTATCCATACTCCCAGCCTGCCTCTCTCTTTCCCTAGTGGGGAAGGACTCTGGGGAAGCGGAGCTCCAGGACACATTGGTGGGGTTGTCTGTCCAGGGAAGTCTGGTCGACATCATGCTAGCATCTGGAACCTGGTGGTTGAAAAGAGAGTTAACATACAAAGCCAGACAAATTGTTTTCTAAGTGTAAACTGTGATGTACTGCGATCATGTATTACTCCAAAGTTTAGTGTCTTAAAACAATGAGGGCTTTTTCTTATTTGTCCTACCTCTCCATCACAGTCCAACAGGAAAGACTGTTTGTTTCTTTGTAGTCACAGAGACTCAGGATGAGAACGTAACCATGATCTTTCACATTACCATTTGTAGTGGCAGCAGAAAAAGAGTTGGAGTGTGAATAAGAGGGACCTTGTCCTGACAAATCTTCCTCTTACCACATCTGTTTACAGTTTTTTGGCCTGTAACTAACATGTTCATAACCCAGCCTAACTTTAAGGACCCATGTTCCGACCAAGTTTTCAGAGGTCAAAAGCCAGATAATTTGGGGAATAGCAGTGATGACCACCACAGTTGTATTAGAGTCACCTTAACCAGGGAGCCTGAGCAATTTTCTCTTCTACTAGTTGTCCTCGTACTCTTTCTCTTTCTCCTTCTCCTCCTCCTCCTCTTTTTCCTTCTCCTCCTCTTTTTCTCCTCCTCCTTCTCCTCTTCCTCCTTTTCCTCCTTTTCCTCCTCCCCCTCCTCCTCCCTCGCCTCCTCCTTCTCTTTCTCCTCCTCCTCCTCCCTCTCCTCCTCCTTGTCTTTCTCCTCCTCTTCCACCTTCTCCTCCTCCCCTGTTTCTCTCCTCCACCTCTTCTTCCTCCATCTTCCTCCTCCTCCTCCTTCTTTTTATTCTTCAAGGGACAGAAGGACAGACACCACAGCACTGCATCACCATTCATGGCGCTGCCCTGGTGCCAACCATGCTCCTCATCTGGTGTGTCCGCTCGAGCCCAGGGAATCCCACACAATTATATATGTGCTGTAATCAGTGAGATATTTCCTGGTCTCTTCCTTTTTTAAGAAGTTACATATATACTTTTCTTCTTCAGATTATAAAGTCTATACTCCATACATAAAGAATTATAACAGACTCTATACTTCTTACCATATATTGATACCTTGCCATATTTATTTAACATTTCAATTCATTTTTAATAGAACTTTGTAAGTAATTGACTTTGCCCCCCCCCCACTTCTTGTTCTAAGGCACACACACACACAAACACACACTCACATCACACACACACACTCACATCACACACACACACACACACACACACACTGGTGCTGTGTATGTTCCCACAACTTTCTTTTAGTTCACATTTTTAAAAAAATGCTGCATAAGTAATTATTTGTGTGAAATTACCACAATTTCTACTTCTAGGTATAGATATGCCCTGTTCCTAGATCTACTTCTGGAGTGTCTATCTAGAATATTCAACATTTAATCACTTATCACATCCTACTCCTCCTTGCATAATTTTTAGTTGTGCAGGAAAACATGCTCTCTTCAAATCAGTTATTCTCTTCTGTTATCTTGGTCTGCCACATGGCAAAAGTATTATTTACCTGCACAATAGCTTCATGTTTCCTGTGGTCTTCTCTGAGACATGCTCAGCTGTGACACCGCGCTTGGAACTTGTGCCCTTTGTGAACCCTGCCTATCAGTTCTCCGTGTTCAACGCCAGATTGAGGCCCAAGAGGTATCTGCTAGAGACAGCGGGAGCTGAGAGGTAGTGGGCCCTCCTCTAGGTGGAGAGGTAGTAAGGAAAGGGAGAGAAGGAAGGAAGGAAGGAAGGAAGGAAGGAAGGAAGGAAGGAAGGAAGGAAGGAAGGAAGGAAGGCAGGCAGAAGCCAATGACGTTTCCAAGAACAACCGCCAAATATATAACCCGGGCTTCATCAGATGCTTGCATCTGGCCTGCTGTTGCCTAGCAAGTGGGAAATAGTACCGTCAATGTGGAATGCCAAATGTTCAACAGTTCTTATTGCAGAGACTCAACCCAGGGCGAGTATCATTCAGCCAGGGCCACTGGGCTTCATAGTTTCTGGTGTTCTTCAGCTAAACAGATGTGGGCATTGCTTAGGACGTATTTGGCAAAAGCCCTTGAAAAACACTTTCTTTGTTTTTGACTCATAAGAAAACAATTTAAACCCAATAATCCTGGCTTTATTTTTTAATGACAAACCCATTCTGTAGGGTTCTCTGCATGAACTTACCCGACCTCTTTTCCAAAGAAAAACTAGGATATGGACATTTATTTATTTATCTGTTTCATTCTGTTCTTTAAGAGCTGCAAGTTTTTTTCATGTATTTATGTATGCATACTCCTTTTATTTGGGATGGTGGGCACATTTTATTATTTGGTCATGGCTTAATGAAGTGTAATGTTAGATTTCTTCATATTTAAAATGTTTTCTCTTAAAAAAATCATGCAGAAGTAAAGGGAAAAAAGGAAGCCGAAAAGATGGCTGATGACCTGCTTTCACAAATAGCTTGCTGAAATAAACCATTGAGATTCTGTGAGATACGCATCTCAAATCTACTCATCGTTATGAAAATAGGTAATAATAAAGTATTCGTCTCACCGGTAGTTCAGTGGAACCTCACTGACGACACTCGGTAATTAATCACTAAGTGGTAATGAGCAGTGTAATAAACTGTTTTTACTTGTAAGAGCCTGACCTTGTACACTTTTCCATGAAATAGTTTGCTTTTATAGAATAACAAAAGTATTAGGACACTTTGGGAAGTCAGTCAACTGCATGATGTGATTACTAAACTATTTACTAATAAATATACATTCAATTTATTAGAAGTTCAAAAGAATTGACAGCACAGTGGAAAAACTTTTTCTATCTTTCATATTAAACATAAAAGTTACAGAAGTTAGGGGTATAAATGAATGTTTCTTTGTTTCATTTTTCTTAAGTCTATACTTACTCTCTATTAAATGTAGAAGCATGGCATCTAATTTCTATTTCTGTAAAAGATTAGGAAAGACCTATGGGAATTTCTCATTATAATAAGCCATGCATAATGAGTGAATTCCTATTAACTTCATTTAATATTAAGGGGAAGAACTTAAATATGTGTAGCTCCCACTAGAGTAGCTGGCTTTTCCTTTTGAAGGCCTTTTCATCATTGGCTTTTTTTTTTTTTTTTTTTTTTTTTTTGCCTCCAGGGTTATCACTGGAGCTTGGTGCCTGCACTGTGAGTCCTCTGCTCCTGGAGGCTATTTTTTTCTCCCCTTGTTATCATTGTTGTTGTTGTTGTTGGATAGGGCAAAGAGAAATTGAGAGAGAGGGAAAGACAGAGGGGGAAAGAAAGATAGATGCCTGCAGACTTGCTTCACCACTTGTGAAGCAACTCCCCTGCAGGTGGGGAGCGAGGGCTTGAACCGGGATTCTTGAGCCGTTCCTTGCACTTTGAGCCATGTGCACTTAACCTGCTGCGCTACCGCCTGGCCCCCTGAGTAGTTGATTTTTTCAGTCATCTTTAGAACTCTTTCAAAGTCTGATTTTATTAAATTACTCAAAGGTAGAAAAGTTAGACTTTTTTATGTCAATAAATTAATAACCTCACATTTCCTAAACCTCATGATAATTCAGTAATACCATCAGACTAATCAATCGAATTTCAGAAAATTAAGGTCTTTGTTTCATTCTCAAACAAAAATCAGAATGTTCTTTTTTTTTTCTGGATACATTGATAGATAGCATGTACAAATTACAGATCTCTGCAAATATTTGTTCAAATCACATAATATTTCACTTTGTTTTTTATGATCCTTAGAGTCGAAATGTAAAGAGCATTGGCAGTCATAAGTGATCTAGCGTCTGACTGTTTGTTTTCCAAACTAAAACTCTGTCCTCAGTCCAAGAGCCATGTCAGGTCGTGTCCATGGTGCCGATCATTTATGTTGCTATTATTCCTTTCTACTTCCAGTCTAAACAGAAGATGTTTTACAAAGAATTCTTAATACAGATTATAAGCTTCCTCAGAGACCACTCAGTACACACCTTTAAGGCACTAGGATTTTCTGATAATTAAAAAGTGATTAAAAAAGTGTTACCATTATTTCTTTTGAAAATATTTTATTTATTTATAAGTGATTGGACATAGAGAGAAATCAACAGGGAAGAGGGAGACAGAGACAGAGAGATGCCAGCATCACTGCTCACAGCTTGTGAAGTTTTTCCCCAGAAGGTGGAGAATGGATCCTTGAGCTTTGAAATATGTGCACTCAACCAAGTGCAGCACTACCTGGCCCCCATTATTTTGATATAAATCTTTGAGAGAACTTGAATCGTAAAAAACTAGGATGCCTTCGAAATGATTTATATTGTTATTGTCCATTTTCCAAACTAATTTTGTCTATGTCTAAATTCCTGTGAAAAGCAGACTCTTTGTATGAAATGAAGATATTTAACTGGCCCAGACTTACAACTTTTAAGCAGAATATCTTTCTATTTTTTTCTTTTTTAAAAAAATATTTATTTTATTTATTTATTCCCTTTTGTTGCCCTTGTTGTTTTATTGTTGTAGTTATTATTGCTGTTGTCGTTGTTGGATAGGACAGTAGAGAAATGGAGAGAGGAGGGGAAGACAGAGAGGGGAAGAGAAAGATAGACACCTGCAGACCTGCTTCACCGCCTGTGAAGCGACTCCTCTGCAGTTGGGGAGCCGGGGTTCGAACCAACCGGGATCCTTATGCCGGTCCTTGTGCTTTGCGCCGCCTGCGCTTAACCCGCTGCGCCACCGCCCAACTCCCAGCAGAATATCTTTCTATGGTAACCAGAAAAGTAACCTATTAAGTATGCCTTTTCAGGTTCATACGACAAATATATACACTAATTAACACAATATAACTTTTGAAAAATGTTTTTTTGACATTTTTTTCCTTTATTGGGGGGTTAATGTTTTACAGTCTCCAGTAAATACAATAGTTTGTACATGCATAACATTTCTCAGTTTTCCACGTAACAGCACAACCCCCACTAGGTCCTCTGTCATCCTTTCCCAGGACCTGTACTCCCCACCCCCCAACCCACCCACCTGCCCCAGAATCTTTTACTTGGTGCAATACACGAGTCCAAGTTCTGCTTTGTGTTTTCTTTTCTGATCTTGTTTTTCAACTTCTGCCTGAGAGTGAGATCATCCCATATTCATCCTTCTGTTTCTGACTTATTTCACTCAACCTAATTTCTTCAAGCTCTATCCAAGATGGGCTGAAAATGATGAAATCACCATTTTTAATAGCTGAGTAGTATTCCATTGTGTATATAGACCACAACTTGCTCAGCCACTCATTCATCTGTTGTTGGACACCTGGGTTGCTTCCAGGTTTTGGCTGTTACAAATTGTGCTGCTATGAACATGGGTCTACACAGATCTTTTTGGATGGCTGTGTTGGGTTCCTTAGGATCTATCCACAGGAGGAATTGCAGGGTCATAGGGTAGGTCCATTTCTAGCCTTTTTTTTTTCTTTCATTTCTAGCCTTCTAAGTGTTCTCCAGACTGTTTTCCACAGGGGTTGGGCTAATTTACATTCCCACCAGCAGTGCAGGAGGGTTCCTTTGTCCCCACAACCTCTCCAATATTTGTTGCTGCTACTTTTTCAGATGTATGACATTCTCACAGGAGTAAAGTGGTATCTCATTGTTGTCTTTATTTGCATTTCTCTGTCAATCAATGACTTGGATGAAGCATTTTTTTCATGTGTTTCTTGTCCTTTTGGATCTCTTCTGTGGTGAATGTTCTGTCCATGTCCTCTCCCCATTTTTGGATGGGGTAATTTGTTTTCTTGTTGTTGAGCTTGACAAGCTCTTTATATATTTTGGTTATTAACCTCTTGTCTGATGTATGGCATGTAAAAATCTTCTCCCATTCTGTGAGGGGTCTCTTTGTTTGGTTAGTGATTTCTTTTGCTTTGATGAAGCTTTTTAATTTGATGTAATCCCACTGGTTTATTCTTGCCTTAGTGTTCTTTGTAATAGGATTCATTTCATTGAAGATGTCTTTAAAATGTATACAAAAAAAAGTTCTGCCAATATTTTCCTCTAAGTATCTGATAGATTCTAGTCTAACATTCAAGTTCTTGATCCACTTGGAATTTACTTTTGTGTTTGATGAAATATAGTGGTTCAGTTTCATCCTTCTGCATGTTTTAACCAATTTTTTCCAACACCATTTGTTGAAGAAACTCTCCCCATTTAATAGTCTAGGCACCTTTGTCAAAGATTTGATGCCAGTAGGTGTGGGGGCTTACTTCTGGGCTCTCAATTTTATTCCACTTGTCAGTGTGTCTATTCATGTTCCAGAACTAAGCAGTTTTGATTACAATGGCCCTATAATACAATTTGAGATCTGGGAGTGTGATGCCTCCAGTTCTGTTCTTTGTTCTCAAATTTGTTTTGGCAATTCTAGGTCTTTTCTGGTTCCAGATAAACATTTGTAGCATTTGTTCTATTCTCCTAAAAAATGTGGTTAGGATCTTGATGTGGATAGCATTAAATTTGTATATGGCTCTGGGTAGTATATTCATTATAATGATGTTAATTCTTCCAACCCATGAACATGGAATATCTTTCCACTTCTTTATATCTTTTTCTGTTTCCTTGAATAGTGACTCATAATTTTCAGTATACAAGTCTTTCACTTCTTAGATTAGGTTTATTCCTAGATATTTTATTGTTTTTGTTGCTATAGTAAAAGGAATTGATTTCTGGACTTCTTCCAACTTAATGTTTGCATAAAGGAATGCCACTGACTTTTGTATGTTGACACCTTACTGTATTGCCTGATGATTTCCAAAAGCTTCTTGCTGGATTCTTTAGGTTTTTTTATGTATACTATCATGCCATCTGCAAATAGGGAGAATTTCACTTCTTCTTTTCCAATTGCTATGACAAAAACTTCCAACACTATAGTGATAGTGGACAGCCCTGTCTAGTACCTGATGTGAGGGGAAATGTTTCCAGTTTTTCACCATTGAGTATGATGTTGGTGGTAGGTTTGCTATTTATAGACTCCACTATCTTCAGGAATTTTCGATCTATTCCCATTTTTTTTTTTTTTGTAGCGTTTTGATCATAAAGGGATGTTGGATTTTGTCAAAGGCTTTCTCTGCATCTGTTGATATAACCATGTGGTTTTTGGTCTTGCATTTATTGATGTGGTGGATCACGTTGATTGATTTATGTATATTAAACCAACCTTGTATCCCTGGGATAAACCCCATTTGCTCATGATGAACAATCTTTTTAATATACTGCTGTATCTGGCTGGCTAGAATTTTGTTCACTATTTTAGCATCTATGTTCATCAGAGATATTGGTCTATAGTTTTCTCTTTTGGTTGTGTCTGCTTTTGGTATCAGAGGGATGGTGGCTTCATAGAAGCTGGAAGGGAGTATTCCTGTGTCTTCAGTCTTCTGGAAGAGTTTTTAAAAGTTGAGGCATTAATTCTTCCTGTTGGGCATTACGCCAGCTCCTCCCTGCTCCACGCTGCATTGCATTGCGTTCCTGCTCAGCCACGAGAGTTCCTGGTTCCTCTCCTGCATCACTGAGTAAGCAGCAGCCTAGGTTGGCTCCGTTGGCGTCTCTCCAACCCAGAGAGCACGTGCCCCGGAAGAAACACCCTCAGGCCAACCTGACACGTCCTTGAAGGTTTTGTAGAATTCATTTGTAAAACCATCTGGTCCAGGACTTTTATTCTTGGGAAGGTTTTTGATAACTGTTTCAATTTCACTGGCTGTGATTGGCCTGTTCATATTTTCTAGTTCTTCTTTGTTTAATTTTGGAAATTTAAGGTATCTAAGAACTTTATTTTTTAATTGATTTAGTATTGGCTTACAGTATTGTAAGGGGTATAGTATATTTTAGGAGTATAGTTTGATGCTTGTCACTCAGCACACCCACCACCATTCACTGCCATCCCCCCCCCTAAGCAGCCCCTGTTCCTAATCCCTACAATTCCTTCCCTCCAATGTCATCATAGTTTTTACAGTTTAAGAATCAGTTTGAGGATAATGATGATTACAAGTTCATTTCTTTTTCTCCCACAAACTATCACTTCTTTACTTACTTAACTTAGCATAATGACCTCTGGTTCCATCCAATTTGTACCAAAAGATGAGTGTGATCTTTTGTCACGACAAAGTAGAGTTTCTTTGAGCATATATCCCATGGCTTCTCTGGTCAGTTATATGACAGTCGACATTTAGATTGATCCCATATTGTAGCTATTATCAATAGAGTAACTATGAACATACAGGTTTCTATACCTTTTGAATTAGTGTTTCAGTGTTCTTTGGATGAATGTCTAGGAGTGGTATGGCAGTATTACAAGTTATCTCTATTTTTATTTTATAGGGAATATGTGTGTGTGTGTGTGTGTGTGTGTGTGTGTGTGTGTGTGTGTGTGTGTGTGGAGAGGGAGAGAATTTCCATGTTGTTTTCCACAAAAGGAGTACCAGTTTGCATTCCAACAATATAACAGTTCTTTTTTCTCTACATCCTTTTTTCTACAACACTTGATTTTTTTTTACCAATCTTTTAAATTTAGGTTATTCCAACCTATGTGAAGTGATATCTTAAGGTGGTTTTAAATTGTACTCCCTTAATAATAAATGATGGTGAACATTTTTTCCCAAGACTGTGGGCTATCTATGTACTCTGTTTGGAGAAACATCTATTCTGATATTTACTCACCTTTTTATTGACTTGCTTTTTGTTGTCGTTTTTGAGTTGTATGAGTTTTAGTATAGCTTAGCTGTAAACCCTCTACTGGGCATGAGATGTGTGAATATCTTCTCCCACTTTCTAGGTTTCTTTTTTATTTTGTGGGAGTTTCTTTCATTGTGTGAAAACTTTGAGTTGATATGGTCCCATTTGCAAGCAAACTTTTAATACTTGCAAACATAGAAAGGGAAGCTTTTATATATACCACATAAAATATATGAAGACCTTTAGTGGCATTAGTAACAAACTAGTGCCAATGAGATGTAAACTGGGCTGCAAACATTAGCACGAAATAGGAGACAGTGGGAAGACATGAAAGATAAGTAATAACTTTCAGAAAGGAAAAATCAGTAGAAACTAACTCCCTAAATGAAAGAAAAGGTCACAGTACTTGAAGAAAAATAACATTTGCAATTGCATTCACCATGACATTGAATGCATTTAGAGCTCTTCGTAAACCTAATCAAGTTAATGAAGCTTGAAACATGTTTAATTTGAATAGTTCAGGGAAGTATAATCTAGAAGAAATGCAACCAAAATATCATTTGGGTGTGAGTCTAAAGTTTCAGAGCAGTTCCCCTAAAGGAATCACTATAAGGCCTTCAAGAATTTAGTGTCATTTTGGTGAAGATTATGTGGAAAATGGTGACAATTCACATATCCACAGAAAAATATTTCCTTTTTTTTTCTTGCATAATTACAAACATAAAAATGGTAAGCTAAGACTGATAGGGCCACCCCACAAAGTGATGAATGCCCCAGTAACCAAGGCATGGAAGCAACCTAAATGCCCCTTGGTAGAAGACTAGGTAAAGAGGTTATATACTTAGTGGTATATACTATATTTATGAAGTATATACTTAGTAGGATGCTACTCTAAAATTAACAAATATGTATTATATTGTGTCCTTAGGGACAAAAGTGAGTGAACCTAGAGGTAATTATGCTTATTGAAATAAAGTTGGAAAGACAACTACAGAGCAGTCTCAGTCACATGTGGAATATAGAGAATTGAAACACATGAACATACAAAAAAAATAAATAAAAAGGAGCCACCCAACCTTTCTCTACGATTTTGTGAGAACTATAGATCTTTGGTGATGATGCAGTGTAAAGTTATACCCCTGTAATCTCATCATCTTATTAGCCACTGCTCTATCACACACAAAAATCTGATGAGTGCTCTAAACACCAATAAGAAAATTTTTTTCTTGAGCAGGGGAAATTACTATAATGATTATGCAGAGAAGTCATGCCTGAGGTTCCAAAGTCCCAGGTTCAACCCCCATGCACCACCATAACCCAAAGTTGAGCAGTGCTCTAGTAAACAAATATATGTGTGTGTGTGTGTGTGTGTGTGTGTGTGTGTGTGTGTATTTTCAGTAGCCTGGTTTAAGAATACAATTGGAACATCTAGAACAAATTGATGTGTGCAAAGTACTTTAAAGGTTACAAATAAGAAACTACATGCAGGCTGTTTTAGAAATATAATTTGATCGGGAGTCTGGCGGTAGTGCAGCAGGTAAAGCACAGTTGGTGCAAAGCGGAAGGACTGGCATCCAATTGGAGCCCCCGGCTCCCCACCTGCAGGGGAGTCGCTTCACAGGCGGTAAAGCAGGTCTGCAGGTGTCTCTCTTCCTCTCCCCCTCTCTGTCTTCCTCTCCTCTCTCTATTTCTCTCTGTCCTATCCAACAACGATGACATCAAAAACAACAAAGACAACAAAAGGGAATAAGTAAATAAATATATATTTTTAAAAAAGAAATATAATTTGATCTTTTATTTTTTAAGTGTAAATTAATGTACTTGTGAGAGAGAAGAGAGACCTAGAGCATCACTATGGCATGTGCAGTGCCAGGGATCAAACTCAGACCCTCATACTTTCAAGTGTAGTGACTTAACTACTAAGACACCTTCCAGACAGCATTCTTTTCTTTTCTTTTCTTTTCTTATTATTATTTTTACACAAAACAAGAATGCTTACTTTTTCATGTGCTGGCAAGGTTCTCTAAAATAAGCAGCATGATAGTTCAATTATTCAATGTTATCTTTTTTATTTAATATTTATTTATTTCCCCTTCTGTTCCCTTGTTTGTTTTTATTTGTTGTTGTAATTATTATTGTTGTTGTTATTGATGTCGTCATTGTTGGACAGGACAGAGAGAAATCGAGAGAGGAGGGGAAGACAGAGAGGAGGAGAGAAAGATAGACACCTACAGATATGCTTCACCACTTGTGAACCAGGGGCTTGAACCAGAATCCTTACTCTGGTCCTTGCGCTTTGCTTAACCCGCTGAGCTACCACTCAGCTCCCTCAACAGGTATTCTTTGTGTTATCATAGGAGTTATATGCAGGTTTAAATGTTTGGTTCTTTTTTCAGTAGAATATCGATCAAGGAAAACTCTGGATAAACCAACTTTTGCAAGTAAGCCAAAATTGGATTGGAAGAAACATGCAAATGAGATCAAAACATTTTCCACGTTCGCAGCTCTCGTAAATTTTGAGAGGGTGTTTAACAGTCCTCTAGATCCAGAGAAAATTATTTCAGTATTTTAATAGTGTGTGTGCCTCTGACAGTGAACTCTATTATTTCAGTTCTCATGAGAACAAATATGAACACTGTTCTGACCTTGATAATGAACAGCCCTGGGAACTGTTGACTCCCAAGCACTGATGGTACGACGGTTTAAAACCAGTTGTGCACAGTGGGCTGGGACGTCCCTTAAAGTGCCTGTGCTTTGTTGCCTCTCTGCAGCCTGTTCCTGATTGTACAGACATGATGCACCATTGCTGGTGTTATTGTTTTATTGGTATTTCTTTCCTATTTCTGGAGGGACCTTTTCTCTTAAGTATTGAAGAGTTATTTACTCTACTCACCTAAGAATTATTCTAGGGAATAGAAATCGTGTGAATGTGCTAAAAACCAAATGAGACATTGTTTTTTCCTATTCCATGTCTGGTTGTGTATGTATACATGTATGTTGTGTACTTATTTCACGATAACCTTTTATCTCCTGGACACTTAATTTGTCATTTAGGACATCTGTGGTTAGGAATAGAAAGCCCATTTTGTAATTGGTTATCATGCCAGAGGTGAAAGCCATTGAGCCTTTGGGGAGGGTGAACTCTTGGCAGGGTTCATTTCCAGTGGGTGTTTGTTTGTTTGTTTGTTTTTTGTCTGTTTGTTTTTTAAGTTCTGTCGGGTCCATATTCCCTTGGGGGAATTTATACCCAAAGAGTATTGAGGGGTTTCTTTGTTTGTTTGTTTGTTTGTTTGTTTTCTTTTTTTCTGTTGATTTTGTTCCAAAAGCATGTGTTTTCTGCATTCCTATTTTATGGTTCCCTGCAAAAGAGGAACAGTTTCTTTCCTTATTTGGTTTGGATTTGATTAGCAATGTTTGGGATTAGTTTATCTTTTTCAAAGTAAAACAAATGAGAGGTAGCAAAGAGTGGTAGAAATAGCACTTGGCAAGGAAGCAGGAGACAGAATTCTGCTTTCAGCTTTTTTCTTCTAGCTAACCCTAGGAAAGGAACTCTCCCTACCTTAGTGAGTCCCATTGGGGTTTATACAGATGAAATACATCAATAAATGAGAAAATCCAAATGACTTTCAAAATGCTATATGCTTTGTAGTGATGATACTAGCAACAGCAGCATTTGAAGTCATGGATACTGTTCGCAGTTCCTGCAACTATTCTACAAGATAGGTGTTATGATTTTTAGATAAGCCTGTATAGATTTGCTTATCCCAATACAGGCAGCAAATGGCATAGCCATGACTGAAAGTTAAGTTGAGTTCACTACCTATAGTTCCCCCAGTACTTTGGTTACCTGAGCTAGACAGAAGAAGTTAAGCAATCATTCAGTTAGGTTTTAGAATCAGATAATTTAAAATTTAGATAGTTTAAAATTCAGTTCTCACCACCTTCTAACTTTGTGGTTTTGAATAAATTCTGTATGCCTTTCTCTAAGTGTTGTTAAACTGTGACATAGGAAGAACACATCTGCCATGAAGTTGTTGGGGGCTATGTATTTTAAAAAACATAAAGCCTGGGGCTGGGCCAGGTGGTGGCTCACCAGGTTGAGCGCACATGTTATAATCCGGAAGGGCCCAGGTTCGAGCCCCTAGTCCCCACCCGCAAGGGGAAACCTTAACAAGTGGTGAAGCAGGGCTACAGGTGGCTCTCTCTCTCTCTCTCTCTCTCTCTCTCTCTCTCCTTCGCTATCTCCCCCTTCCCTCTCAATTTCTCACTGTCTATATCCAATAAATAAAAATAAAGATTAGTGGTCCAGGAGGTGGCACAGTGGATAAAGCATCGGACTTTCAAGCATGAGGTCTTGAGTTCAGTCCCCGGCAGCACATGTACCAGAGTGATGTCTGGCTTTTTCTCTCTCCTCCGATGTTTCTAATAAATAAATAAATAAATAAAAAGATTAAAAACATAGTAAAATTTTTTAAAAAACACATAAAGCCCTAAAAACATGGAGAGGGAAGTGGAGGACAAAGAAAGGGAGGGAAGGGCAAAGAAATGTTAAGATGGGGGGGGGGGCAGTGGCACCCAGCTGAGTGCATACTTTACCATGTGCAGGGACCCAGGTTCGAGCCCCCCACCTGCAGGGTGTGATGCAGCATGACAGGTGAAGCAGGTCTGCAGGTGTCTATATTTCCCTCTCCCTCTCTGTCTCCTCCTCCTTTCTCAATTATTTTTTCTCTGTTCTATCTAATAAAAGAGAAAGGGGGAAAAAATGACCACAGGGAGAAGTGGATTTGTAATGCCACCACTAAACCCTACCTATTGCTGGTGGCAAGAGAGAAGGAAGGGAATTTTTTTTTTTTTTAATATTCTAAGATTAGCCAGATAGCTGTCCTGGATAATGTACTTCTTTACCATGCTCACGAACCAGGTTCGAACCCAACCCCCACTGCCCACTGCACTACAGGAAGCTTTGAGACTGTGACGTCTCTCCCTTTCTACCTGAGGGATGGGGGAATCTTACCTGGGTTCTAGAAGGACAGCTCAGCTTGTCAGAGCACCAGACATACATGATGAGGCCTTCGAGCTATAATGTAGCAACCTCCACACTACCTTATGCCAGAGATGAGCAGTCTCTTGTAAAAATAAATAGATAAAAAAAATTTAGATGGATTTTTTTTCCTTTTTTTTTTTTTAAACCAGAGCACTACTCAGCTCTGGTTTATGGTAGTGCTTGAATCTGGGGACTTTGGGGCTTCAGGCATGGGGGTCTCTTTGCATAACCATTCTCCTATCTACCGCCACCTGGCAAAAAAAAAAATTTTTTTAAAGAAGTATTTCATTGAATCTCCATGTATAGCTTTCTATAAAAGCTAAATTGTGCACAAGTAATTTCTTATATTTTCCCCACTCTTTTTTTTTCTTTTCTTTCTCAATACCAAGATCACAAATAGATCGAGACTACTAGAATTAACGTCACTGCTGTTATTCGCTTTGGAGGAATCTAGTTATCCAAGTGCACGGCAGACATGGATAGACTTTCCCCCACACACAGATATCATCAGTGGCTCTCTGCACCTCACTCTCACCACATTTGTCCAGGAATCCAGAAGCATTCCACCAGATCTCAGAGGGGTTCTCTCAAATACTCTGAAAGTTCCACCTCCTACAGAAATGTAAAGATCAGCCAGTTATACTTGAAACCAAAGAGTTTGTGTGCTGGGCACCTTGGAAAAGTACAAGATTCCTTTGGTCCAGCTAGTAACTGAATCTGATCCTACTTGTATGTCTTTAAAAAAATAAATAAATGGGAGTCGGGCAGTAGCACAGCAAGTTAAATGCAGGTGACGCAAAACCAAGGACTGGCTCAAGGATCCAGGCTCAAGCCCCCAGCTCCCCACCTGCAGGGGAGTCGATTCACAAGCAGTGAAGCAGGTCTGCAGGTGTCTGTCTTTCTCTCCTCTTCTCTGTCTTTCCCTCCTCTCTCCGTTTCTCTCTGTCCTATCCAACAACGACAATGACAACAAGAATAACTACAATAAAACAGCAAGGACAACAAAGGGGAAAATAAATAAATATAAAAATAAATAAATAGGGGCTGGGTTGTGGCTCACCTGGTTGAGTGCACATGTCACAGTGTGAAAGGACCTGGGTTCGAACACCCCGTCCCCACCTGCAGGGGGAAAGCTTTGCAAGTGGTGAAGCCCTGCTGCAGGTGTCTCTGTCTCTCTCTCTTCGCTACCACCCTTTTCCCTCTCGATTTTTGGCTGTCTCTATTCAATAAACAAATAAAGATTTTAAAAAAATCTTTTAAAGAGTCACATGGCTTAAAAATAAATAAATAACTTGAAATTATTTGGGACTAGGTGGTGGCGCACCTGGTTGAGCACACACATGACAGTGTGCAAAGACCCAGGTTCAAGCCCCTGGTTCCCTCCTGCAGGGGGAAAGCTTCACAAGTGGTGAAGCAGGGCCGCAGGTGTCTCTCTCTATCTCCCTCTCCCCTGTAAATTTCTCTCTCTCTATCTAATAATAAATAAATAAATATTTAAATTAAAGAAATTATATAAGTCAGCAACTGGCTACTTTGATCCTCACAAGTTTAAAGTTGTTAGTTGGCAGACCCTGCTGCTGGATACGCGTAGGTGTAAAGAAAACAGCTCCTGCAGAAGGGGAAAAGCAATCCAGGAAAAAAATTCTTAGACCATGAGTATTTACCAAGAAACAAGCAACACCCCAAGCTCGCTTATCAGTGAAGATTTTCCTTTTTTTTTCCCCCCACATTTATTCATTAGGAGCCTTAATTCTTTACTCAGGCATTGCTCTGCATCCATTTGACAGCAATGGTGGTGGTGGTGGTGGTGGTGGGAGAGGTGTCTTTAATTTTGGCATCCTTTTTTCACCCATTCAGTCCCATGCCTTTCTTAAGGACAATTCTGAAAAAATGTCATGTCTGGGAAGGGCTCTGGATTCACCCATGTGAGGACTCTTTCCTGCCTAAAGAGCCTCTTTTAAAAAAAAAAAAAATCCAATCACAGCAATCATTGTCCCAGTATGTTTTAACTCTGTGATGTTACCAGTTTGAATATTGAATTTGGGACAGTAGACCTTCCTAAAGAAAGATGTATACTGTGCTTTATGCATCATCACTGAAGGAATGTTGCTTTGAAGTTCAGTGTGAACACTTAATTTTTATTTGCTATTTACAAAAGTCTCTTTGAGCTGACAAATGTGGAAATATGACTGATTTCGGCAGGAGTCCAGAATCTTTAGAGAGAATGATGCTTTTATCTCTTGAAAGTCTTTTGACTACTGCATTATTCTATTAATAGACGGAGAATGGGTAATAACATCCTTCAAGGCCTTCTTCTGTTGGCAGTGGTTCTCCTAGTAACTACCAAGATGTATGTGTTGGTGTGAAGAGTTTAACATACATTTATTTAAGTTGCCTGTCTTTGGGTAGCTTTTAAACTTATTTAAAAACTCCGTAAATCCAGTTTTCCTTCTTTTTTTTTTTCCCTCCATTTATATACTGTCTTCCTTGGAATTTCAGTTAAAGAATAGAAAAATGTACTTTTGAGTTGTGGTGCAATACATACTACAATTTCTCATGAAATGACAGTAAGGAAGCCTTGAAGTAAAGGCTATCTTCCCTTCCCTCCAGGAATTCTGCATTAGTTTTTATAATGTCTGCTGTTTCCAGGTGCAGGGCTTATAAGACCAGTTATCTCACTGTCTTCAGATGTAACAAACAGCTAAAGGTGTAATAAAGAGTTCAGCAACTCTCCAGAGAGAATATTTTCATAGTTCAGTGAAATGCACATACTTGGCATGGGAAACATTTCTAGGAACAGCTATCAGAGAGTCTTTAATTAAATGGCTATAATAACATCAGTGTTTATTTAGAACACCAGGAGACATATTAATGGTTTCCTTTTTATGAAAGATTGTCAGAGTCAAAAGAATGAATTTTTTTTTTACTAGTTCTCACTGATTTAGAATAAAAAGGATTCTAACCACACAGCACTCCTTTATATAACTTTGAGGATCTTCACAATCGAGATTTAGTCTTTGGGCATTGCTATTTAACCCTACTTTGGGAGTATCCTGCAGATGTTATTTTGAACAACTTAGAAGTACTCTTAGCTTCTCTTTGAGAGAGAGGGTTTTTTCCCCATTTTTGTTGCCCTTGTTATTATTGTTATTGTTGTCATTGCTGCCATTGTTGTTGGGTAGGACAGAGAGAAATCAAGAGAGGAGGAGAAGACAGAGAGGGGAAAGAGAAAGAGAGACACCTGCAGACTTGCTTCACCACTTGTGAAGAGACCTCTCTGCAGGTGGGGAGCCAGAGAGGTGCATAACCTTGATTTATGTTAGATTGATCTTGGTAATACTCATAATGATATGTTTGAGGGAATTTTCTTAATCTTTGCTGATAAGAGAAAGGCTTTTTCTTAGAGTGAAGGAACGTTGTTTAGACTATACCTTTCCTATGTCCCATGTCTTTTTCTTCTTCAAAATTTGAAGGAGGTAGTCCTACCCTTGTTTCCATGCTTTGACTTTGGATGACTCTTGAGGGCATGAAGCAAAAGGTGAGGACTCTTGGCTTTGGAAAAAAGCTATAAAGTTTGTCCCGAGAAGTAATGTCAAGAGATTACAGCAAAGACACTTGATTCTAGTCTAAATAAAAGGTTTTAATTTACTTCTCTGTTATAAACTACACAGCACCGACTGTGTGATAACTGTGGCATGAGTTTTCCATGCTTGTATAAGTCTTTTCAAATAAGCCTGATTGTACCCAATAAATTTGAGAACATTTGGAAATTGAGAGGGATTTTGAGAAATGCTTTTGCTAGAAGTGGAACAAAAACTGATGGTTTTTTTTATTATCCTTTGCCCCACCTTGTCTCCATTTACCTGTGATTTCATAAGCTCCATCATTTTAGACAATCTTACACTTACAAACTTTGCTTTCCTATGACCTGTTTTTCATTCTAAGTATTCGTTCAGATCTCAAAAGCTTCATTAACTTCACATGGGATGCTCTGTCCAGGTCCACCTATAACCAATAAAGCGGTGAATGATACAAACTGCAAACATTGGCTGCATCACGCTTGCAGTCTCCAAAGCTGGCTTTAGCCCAGTACTTTTGATCAAGGCACAGAGTCTTCCAGAATGTTTATAATTTTGTAGCACCACTTTATTGGCGTAAATTCGTTCCTCAACCCAGATGGCGATCCGCTTATGAAGGGTTTTTCTTCCTTGCTTATTTGTTATTTAGAAAACCTGGGGTTGGGAATAGTAGGTCCGTTTTGTAACTGGTCTTTGTGCCAAAGGTAAAAGCCATTGGCAGAGCTTCTCAGAGAAGGGGGGAGCTGTTGGCAGGGCCCAGGGCTGGTGGGCGTTGTTGAGTTCCGTTTGGTTTACACTCTCTTGGGGGAGTTTGTACCCAAGGTTTCATATCATAAGTTTGACTTTCTGCTGCCTCCTCTTACCCTCCCCAAAAGCATATGTTTTCTGCATCCTTTATCCTGGTTCTCCCTTAATAAGCGAAAGTTCCTTTCCATGTTAAGTTTAGATTTCCTAGAAATAAATCAATGTTCAGGCCTATGCCTTTTTTCTACGTAGCAAAATATGAGTACTTCATAATTTGTCAAGTGAATACTAATGCCCATTTGTAAAATGAATTTTTGAAGTCCAATAAAGTGGAGACCAATCTCCAGAAACCATATGTTATGAAGAAATAAATAAATAACATAGAATGACAGCCTAAGACCAAGAGTGATTCCAGGTAAGACAGACCCATCAAAAACCATTTCTCCTTAGAGAGCTGCTGTGCCAAGTGTGCAAAGTACAGTGGGTGTATGTGTCACCAGTCCATTCCTCCGTCCTTTTCTGAAACACAGAAGCCAATTCTACCTACTGGCATTGAGAAGAAGAAAGATTTGCGGGCTGGAGTTAGGAGCCATGGAATGTCTGTCCATTGTTCATTCTCATTTCACTTGGTTCTCCTTGGGATTTTATACGTTGATGAATTGCAGTGTACGGTGTAGGAAAAAGTTTATTATTTCCATGATGAATGGTAGCAGGTAAGAAAGCAGGTACAGGTAAGAAAGATGTGGGCGCCAAGATTAGTACTAGTAATGAAGCTTCTGTTGCTACAACTTCCGTTGGTGTGAGCATGCCTGCTTAATGTTGAAACTCTTCTGATGGCTCAGATATGATATAAAAAGAAAAACCAAGCTCCCCAAAGATTAATAAAGGATTGCATGGACCTTGCTATGGAGATAAATTATGAACCCTTCACTAAATCTCAAAGCATGTGTTTCAGCTAAATAAATCGTATACTATGTGCCTTTTAAGTGGCAGAAGCATCATTCATGTACTGATTTATGTGAATGACATCCTGGTGTCACACAGCACACTATCTTCTGGAGTAGAAGCAGTAGCCCAAGTTGAGGAAGAGAATAAGCCTGGGAGAATTTTCCCAGTAAATATTTCATTCAGTGGACTTGTTTGTCAGTAGCATATATTAATGGTATAGAGATCACATTCATTTTTCTTTCTCTTTGTAAACCAAATAAAGCTAGACCTATACATTTATGTGCATAAGGATTTGATTCCACAACTATTTATAATCACGCTTTCTGAGTTATGAGAGCCTTAATTCATGAGAGGGGTAGGACATGGCATGTTTACTCTGTTCTCTTCCCTCTGTTGTTAGAAGCGTCATCATTTATCCTCACAGGATCCTTTTTAGGTAGAAATAAATAAAAGCCTGGGGAGAATGCAGAATTGCCAAGGAAATATTTGACACAACCTCTCTACCTCATTAAATTACTTGTATTCCTAACAGATCTCTTTGAATTAATCTGGCTTAAATGTGTTTTGATTTATTTGGTTCTTTGAAACTTATATAGCGTGGGGAAAGTTTTGCCCAAAGATGGTAAATTTTATCTCTGTCAATTGATTTTTTTATTTTTCCTTCTTCTCAGTCTCTTTGAAGTTGTCAAATGCCAGCAGTCCTAAAGATACCTTTTAGCTGACTGAGATACGCCAGCAGGCTTTCAGCATCAGGAAGAGGCAGTTTGGTTAGAATAGAGATTTCTTAATATTTTAAGATATATAGCCCCTCTCTCAATCTCTCTCTCTCCCTCTCCCTCTCCCTCTCCCTCTCTCTCTCTCTCTCTCTCTCCCCCTCTCTCCCCCTCTCTCCCTCCCTCTTCCCCTCCTTCCTTCCCTCCCTCCTTCCCTCCCTCCTTCCCTCCACTGCTTTTTATTATGGTATCCAACAAAGTATGCACCGGGTGGGAAGAAGTATGAGTTTTGTATTTATTATGAAAATATTGTTATTTTATTATTAAAAATTTAAAGTGAGAGGCCAAAGAAGGGCTTTTTGGTAGAACACATTCCTTTCATGCATGGCACTCCAGGTTTGTCTGATCCTGGCACTGCACAGGAAGGAAAAGTGCTCTGATCTTTCTCTTTCTCTCTCCCTCATAAAAATAAGAAAATTCATTTATCGAGCAGTGCTAGTAATCCAGCTTTATTTATGTATGTGCTTAACAAGGTGCTCCACTGCCTGGCCCTTCCAACTTTATTTATAAGAGATCCGTGGGTGCTTAATATTATTGGACTTTAATCTGAAACACCTAATGAAAATTTGTACTCAGTGTAGAAAGTGAAGTCAATAGGAAATAGATCACCCCATCTTAAGGACAGGGTGCACAGACAGAGATTGCTTGGAGGCTAGGCAGTAGCGCCTGGCTGAGTACAAGGTACCATGTGCAAGGACCCGGATGTGAGACCCTGCTCCCCACATGCTGGAGCGATGCTTCACAAGTAGTAAAGATAGTACTAGAGGTGTCTCTCTGTCTGTCTCCTCCTCTATCTCCCTCCCCCTCTAAACTTCTCTCTGTCCTATCAAAGAAAGAAAAGAAGAAAAAGGGGGTGGGGGGATGGATGGCCACAGGGAGCCTCAGGTTCATCTTGCAGGCACCAAGCCCCAGCCATAACCCTGGCAGCAATTCAGAAAGGAGAGCGAGAACACTTTAGGTTAGTAGTATGTGTGCCCATGTTAAAGTGCCCTGGACCTTCTTCCTTATTTGTATTCAAAGAATATAATAAGAGGCTTCTTTCCATTTGTATTCGGCCACATTTTTGCCTTGCAGGGCGGTCTTTGACCTCGAGCCACATGGGCTCCCAAGCGTGGGACGTCCCCCCTTACAGAGATCCACCAGCCTTCTACCCTGTTTCCCATGACCAAGTCGCCATCCGTACAAGTATGTTCTTTATATAGTGTTCTCAAGGAAGAGAACTATCTGTTGAGATCTTTGTCTTGTGCAATAACAGGAAAGCTCTTTGTTAAACTCAATCACCTGTGTTGATTGACTGGATTAGTAAAAAGATCCACAGTTCTCACTTGCTGCCATATATAAATATAGATTAGAGATTATATATATATATATATATATATATATATATATATATATATATATATGGCAAGCTACAGGTTATTAGGTTTGAGTGTGCTTATGTTCACAGTGATTTTTGAGTGACATAAATCCTGTATTTGTGTTTTAATCCACTAAGGAAAGTCACAATATGTTTATGCTATTTATTTATTTTAGTAAACTTTTTTATTTATCATTTATTTGATAAGACAGAACGTAATTGAGAGGGGAAGGAGAGGGAGAGAGACACACTCGTCAGTGCTGCTTCACCACTTGTGAAGCTTCCCCCCTGAAGGTAAGGATCAGGGGCTAGAATCCGGCTTCTCGAGCATTGAAACATGTGCAGTCAACTGGATGTCCCACCTCCCAGCCCCAGGCTTGTTTCAAATGACAGCAATTACTAAAGCTTTACATAATTTCTAACTTGGGTGGGGGCGTCATTTAGAACTAAAACACTCCCTTGCAAAGAAAAAATCGTGTTTACCCTCACTTCCTTCCTCAATTCCTTTTAACCTCTAGCTAAGTAACCTGCATGCTTTTATGTATTCATTTTTAAACTTATTCCTCTATCAGGAATGCCTGTCTAAACAAAGAATTAGATAGCCCTGATAAGTGACATTAAGAAAACTGTTTTCCCTTTCACATCATAAAAAAAAGAAAACCTTTCAATATGATCTTTCTGAAGTATTCTTTATTTCTGTTTCCAGAAGGAAAGGATGGAGTTTCAGAAACAAAGCTAATCATAGCACTTTTGCTAATGTTCAAGTGCACAGACCCTGTACCAATGGCAAGTTCATTAGTCTTAAAGCAGACGTCTGTTGCATTGTGAGTGTTGGGTTGAGGATATCACTTAATTCTGAATGTGCAGCAGGCATTGGTTAGAGTGGTGAGGTTTATGTGCTGTAGACACCTGGAAGTGAGAGAAGAAAGAGTGCAGATACTTTGCACAAACTGTTGAGCATTATAGGATGCTCTTAAACCACTGATCCCAGCAGCCATTTCCTCAACTAGAAAGGTCCTTGGGATCCATTTTAGTCTAACCCATAAATATATCCAATGAACTTACAGAGAGAAAGACAGAATCTAATAATATCAGTGACAGTTTGTAGAGTTTGGATAAGTGACTCCATTTGTAATGTCCTCAAAGTTGTATCTCAGCTGATGCTTCATACAGATAAAGAATATTTAGCAAAGCTTTTCCCTTTCCTCCCTGAATGCCTTGCTGGACTTTAGTCTTTCACTTATTCCCACTTCTTAATAGAGAACTAGAAATGAACCGAGGGTGGGGGTGGTGGTGGTGGCTGGTTTCACAGTGTCCTTTATGGAAGGTTTGTGAGCAGAACAAGAACACTGACTTTTCTGTCCAAATGGACACATTTGCTTTGCACCGAAAAAAACCATTCAACCAAGTGTTGGTCCTAAAATACTGCTCTCACTTATTATCTAAACTACCTAAGATACCATACATTATTCCCCTTCTGAGCCTAGAGCATTTTCTGAAATTCAAGGAGTTTTGGTTTTTTTTAAATCTCAATTGTAATTAAAGGTCCATCAATTCCTATCTCCTCCATGAAGACACCACAGTCGGAACATTCATCTGTCTGTCTCTGTGTCTGTGGTATGAGTAGAGCTCATTGACACAAGCTGACATTTCTGCAGTGCCTGGTGTAAGTCCAGCACTGTGCTGATATTTTACAGGAAGATCTTCACCTAGTCCACAGGATAACCTAACAGGCTAAATAAGCTCAGGATGGTTAAGAGACGTCTTGTAAGTCACATGGCTAATAAAAGGCCAAGTCAGAGTTTGAACCCAAGTTGACCATGGGCCTTCCACTCCACAGACCACTGTGAGTTAGCTGCCCCAGCCTTGTTGAAATCACGCTTTTGGCTTTGATGTAGTCACTTTCCCCTCGTTATACTTTGTCTTGCTTCCTTTATTTGTTACATACTTTAAATTTTGAGCTGCCAGACTCTTATGTCCTTTGTCCTTATTCTTTCAGGAGGGGGCATAATGTAGGGCTCAGTGCATAGGGCACGCACAGTCACCAACGTGGTCCTCAGTGTACAGTCACTCTTTGCTCAGGATGATAAAATCAGTACCATCGCTTTTCTATCAAAGGAACTAGTTATGTGGCTTCCATGATATATCAGAGTTAGTAAGCGCTGGAAGAAACAAGCAGAAGATTTAAGAAAAAAGTTTAAATACCTGTCACTTAAGGAATAAATAAATAAATTGAAGATTAGGAATCTTGAAAGATCTTGAAAACTGACGCTTCAGATAAACAGATTTCACTAAAAGCACTACAAGGGGACTTCGGTGAAAATGCTAATTGATACATGTCAGCATTTATTGCAAGATTTGAATTCTTTATTTTGTCTACTGTGTGTAACTTAACCGTTGCTGACTTTTATATATTGCTTATCTTCTCCATAAATTTATGATCACATATCTCAGGTGTTGGGGCTCACCAGTTACACTGACCTAAAGAGAGAAAGCCTACAAAGTAGTAAACTGACAAAACGTTTATCTGTCCTTTGTCCAGTAATTCAGCTCCAAGTGTCACCCACCGGGTGACATTAGCCAAAGACAACTTGGTTGCTGTCCAGTTGGAGAGAAAGGCCAGGGCAGAATTCAGATGGGAGTGAGAATAAGAGAAACCATAGTTATGAGTAGAGAGAAAATTAGTTTGTATGTTAAGAGTTACAGTTCATGTCCATTCCTTCCTTCAGCTGCCTATAGGGTTAGTCAGTTCCCCCATTTGGGTCTTGGTCTCCTACTCTGTAAAATGAGAGGATTGAAATAGATGATTTGTAAGTCCCTTCTGGCTCTAAAATTTTGACTCTGAGAAGATCTTTTCCATATCAGTCCTTTGGAATGAATCTTATTTTCTATTCATCTAAATAGTTTTAAAATGCTGTTTAGAATAATTAAAGTAACACTAAGAAAGGCTTGAAAAGTAATCAACAAAATTGTGAATATCTCCCATAATGTCATTTGTGTGACAATCTGCTAAATTTTTTTTCTTAGGCTAATAAAAGTAAGAGACAAATACCAAATGCATGCGTTTTAAGAAAGCTATGGAGACACGATGGCAAGTTTCCAAATGCTGCTAAACCTCTCAGTCTGCTCCTCCCAGCTGTTACTTCTCAAGGTGCTCCTGGAACTTAGGAAATCTGACACAATGTCAGACAAAATACCTCTCTCCCGACGCTTTTATTACCTCCTTTTCCTGAAAGTCATGATCTAACATCAAGAAGGGAACTCATAGTCATGTCTTATTTATATCCACTGTTCTGTTCTCTAATCAAAAACTTTCATTCATATAGTTTTCAAGTAGTCTTAAGTTTTACAGTCAAGTTTTTATATATTTTTTATTCTATCATGTTCCCCTAATCTGGAAAAATAATCAGGTGTTTAAAAAATTGTTGAAACAATAAAACTGGATTTGGTGTTTTATTTTATTTTCAATCACAGTCTAGGTTATGAATAGATGAGTCGCTCGCTTTTAGTAAATCATCCTTACTTGGGAAGAGGTTGTGTCTTTGACAACTTTCAGGATTTATAACTCATCTCTCTCACGCAGAGATCACTTTATCAAGTAGTCTTTCACCAAGTTTCTGGGTGAGGGTTGAGCAAAGCCTTCTTTCAGAAGCATCTACTTCATAAATTATGCAGATGTAAAGTTTTATGATCTCCAAATCATATCACAAATACAAACGTGTGTTTCAAGTATGGAAGATGGGAGGACTTTTTCTTTTCAGGTGAGGGTTTGGCTTTTTTGTTTATTTGACTTACATGAATTTCATTGTGTCTAACTCTTGCCAATGTCAGCTGACAAAAACCAGAACTTGAGGGATGAAATAGGGTGGGGGTAGAGGGTGAGTACTCTGCAAAACGTGTTTGATCCTAAGTTTGAAGTTAGTATCGTTACACAAGACCTTGTTAGCATACAATTAGGACTGTATACTCATCTCTGAAAGGCCACCTTTTCTAAGACTCATCAGAACAACCGCAATATTCAAGTAAAACAGCATTCAACAGATGTTGCTTACTGAATGAATTTTGTTGGATGGCCCCTGTATACAGAGCATATTCTGGCAAAATTGTTAAAAAAAATATATAAGCTCACTGCGGCAGTTGGGCTGTAGTTCAGCGGGTTAAGCGCAGGTGGCACAAAGCACAACGACCGGCATAAGGATCCTGATTCGAGCCCCCGGCTCCCCACCTGCAGGCTTGTCGCTTCACAGGCGGTGAAGCAGGTCTGCAGGTGTCTGTCTTTCTCTCCCCCTCTCTGTCTTCCCCTCCTCACTCCATTACTCTCTGTCCTATCCAACAACAACAACATCAATAACCACAATTAAAAAAAAAAGGGCAACAAAAGGGAATAAATAAATATTTAAAAAATTTTAAAAATATATAAACTCAGTAAGTGAGTTATCGGAGAGTATTTAAATTATCATGAGTAAGAACACAGGTTCTTTTGCTATGGTTTTGAAAAACTTTGAGACATACAATTGATTTTCCCCCTCTCATATTGATTAACTTACATTTTGCTAGGAGTGTACATAAACACCATTCCCACCACCAAAAGACTGTGACCCATCCCTCCCACCCATTCCCACCCCCCACTGTCCCAGGAAGCTGCATGTCTACCCCTTACCACAGGGTTTTTACTTTGGTGCCCTACTTACAATTTGATCAGGTCCTGATTTTAGTTTCCCTTTCAGATCTTCTTAGTCAACTTCTGTTGATGAGTGGGATCATCCCATACTCATCTTTATCTTTCTGACTTAGTTCACTTAACATAATTCCTTCTAGCTTGAGACACACCCTACTAGGGAAAGAGAGAGGCAGACTGGGAGTATGGACTGACCAGTCAATGCCCATATTCAGCGGGGAAGCAATTACAGAAGCCAGACCTTCTACCTTCTGCAACCCTCAATGACCCTGGGTCCATGCTCCCAGAGGGATAGAGAATGGGAAAGCTATCAGGGGAGGGGGTGGCTTATGGAGATTGGGTGGTGGGAATTTTGTGGAGTTGTTTTTGTTAATTAATGGTTTTGTTAATTAATCCTTTCTTAAATAAAATAAAATAAAATAATAAAAATTTAAAAAAGAATAAGAAAGCTATCAGGGGAGGGGATACAGAGTTCTGATGGTAGGAATTGTGTGGAGTTATACCCCTCTTATCCTATGGTTTAGTCAATGTTTCCTTTTTATAAATAAAAATAAAAATTGATTAATTAATTAAAAAAAAAAGAACACAGGTTCTGGAGTTAGACTGACCTAGGGCTAAACAGAGGCTAATGGTACCTACCAGAGTTGTACTAGTGATGAGATAATATATCTTTAGAGGTGGGAAAGGAACAGATCTTAGTGGCTTCTCATATAATTTATTTATTAATCACTTGTTTACTCTGGGCCAGTAGGGGTAACCTTTTGGCATACCTTCTGTCTGATTCTATACCCCCTTAGGTCTTTGGGGCCCCATGCATTGACCTCTTCTGGAAAGAGAGAACAAGGATTATATGCATGAAAGACAGGGACATTTCAAAGACTGCATTTTTTTGGAGGATTGAAGGTCTATGTGTCTCTTGTGCTTCCACGACTCAGCCAACTGGCCATTCCCAGCTTTGGCAAAGACCATGAAATATAGTTTAACCTCCTGTGCTGGGAGGAGAGGTGGAAGGTAAAGTCACCACTTTGCACTAGCCGTTTCTGCCACAGTTAAGTTAGGTACTTAGCAAACAGTCAAATATATATCCATCACAGTTCTCACTGGGCCTCAGTACCTGCACAACAACTCCACTGCTCCTAGCAGCCACATTTTTTCCCCTTTTTGTTTCATAGAGGACAAGAGTCAGAGAGAGTTGGAGAGGCAGAGAGAAGAGACAGAGACATCTACCGCTCATGGAACCTCCCCTCTACAGGTAGAGACTGGGGACTTGAACCCAGGTCCTCACCTTGGTAGCATGTGCATGCTATTGGGCATACAACTAACTGCCCCTCCACCCTTACTATTGGATAATTTGTTAATTCCAGAAGCGTCCAAAGAGCAACCATAGTACTGTTTGTCATCTGTGAAGTTACTCAGAAGTATGAAAAATTAGCATGGACCCACAGAAACATGCACTAGAAGAGCTATTTTTGAACAACAAGAATATTTGTTATAAAAGTGAGCAAAGAAGAAGTACATGACAAATTGTAGCAAAGAATAGTAATCCCCCTCAAATGTGTGTGTGTGTGTGTGTGTGTGTGTGTGTGTGTGTGTGTGTGTGTGATGCCCTTTTACCATGTCTGTACAACTCTTCACGTCTGTTACACTGGAGGAAAAAGTTTGACAAGTTCAACTATTTCTGCACGATTAATTCTTATGAAGGGATGGATTAAGAAACAAAAAACAAAGACATCAAATGACTTATCCACAGTTACACAGTTAGAATTGGTAGGAAAGTGAACCTACAGTTCGAATAGCTGAGTACTGATATAAGGGACAAACAGCAGAATAAGCTGAGAATAAACAGAAGGACTCAGATGTGTGTTCTAAAGCCAGAGTGAAAATGTGTGCTTAATAAAAGCCTCTATTGCAAGGCCAGGTAGTGGCACATCTGGTTAAGCACATACATTACAGTGCACAAGGACCCAGGTTCAAGCCTCTGGTCTGTACCTACATGGGTAAGGTTCACAAGTGGGGAAGCAGGGCTGCAGGTGTCTCTCTTGTCTCTTGCCCTCTCTACCTGCCCCTCTCCTCTCAATTTCTTTCTATCTCTGTCCAATAATAAGTAAATAAAGAGTTTAAAATAACTAAATAAAAGCCTCTTTTGTGATCCTTATTGCCATCAACAGTGCCTTTCCATAGATACATGCCTGCTGTCTTGGATCTTTCATTTGGAAACCCTATTTATTAGAAGTGAACACACAGGAATACCGCTCCGAGTTTTTCTGTATGCCCTTTTCAATTCTGTTTCCCTCCAGACGCTACTTTCTCTCCCCATCTCCACCTTCCTATTGTTTGTACAAGCACTGAGTTTATCTTTTTTCTCATATGCATTTAATTACGATAAACATGTTCATGCTTTGTGCACGCCCCTGGCATGTCAGTCCCCTTGGCAAAAGGACAGTTATTTGTTACCAGGGTGGCTGCTCTTACGTTTGTAGATTCTACTGTGAATACTCCCAAGATTGAGCAAGCCTGCAAACTGTTCCACATTCATTTTGATGGTTTCTCTAATTCCTTCCAAGTTGAAGGAGTGCGACAGGGAGGGCTTTTGCTATTCACCACTCAGTATATTGTATAACACCTTTGGCACACACCTCTTCGACTTACGATTTCGTGTTGGAAGTTGTTAAAGAAAACTGCATGACTGCTGATCTCTGCAATATGGTTGCTGTTTTCACAGAGCTGGCGGTGATCTGTAACAAAAGTCTTGCTAGGAGGGTGTGCTGAAGGGGTTGCTTGTGGTCCATGCTGTTGCCCAGTGAACGTTCATCTACACCAGGTGCTATTAAAATAAACCATGCAAGTGATCCTTTCCTTGAGGACAGAAATCAAGGGAGGAAATAAAAAGCCCAGAAAAAAATACAAAAGTTAAAGATTGAACTGTGTGGCAGCTTGTACTAATCCCACTGTGCAGATAGGTTATGGAATTGTTTTTATAGTTCTCACTCTTGAATTTAGAACTGGCCTACCAATTCCTCAAGTGAAAACTGTATTTCAATATCTTGTCTACTTTGTATACCTACCCTTCCTTCTACTACTTAAATTCAGATTTCATTTGCAAAATATTTGTCAGGGATCTTTGCTACTTGCTATTACTTTAAAATTAGATCTCGGGAAGCTGGGGAGATAATTTAACTATAAAGCATCAGACTTTCATTCTGAGGTTCCTTGTTCGATCCCCAACACACACAGTGATATTCATCTAGCTTGTCTCTCTCTTTCTCTCTGGCTCATGGGAAACTCTATCATACGTAGAAAATACATTTAAAAAAAAACCTGATCTCATGTGTTTCATTTTACTGGCATGCACTCCCCTGTTGGCATTTTTAAAGAATGTATTGTAATCTTGGATAACTGTTAAAATTCTAAGTTTGAGATGCCTCTCCTCTGCACACAATCTAAATCACTCTCATTATCACACTTTCTGTAAATATTTTTATTCTACCCAATTGCCAGATACCTTTAAAATGTCTGGGTTTTTTTTTTTTTCCAAATCTCTTTTTTTGTTCTCTCAGAAAATTCTCTGCATTATTCCTTAATTCATTAGTAGTTACACACTTGGGTGTCTAGTTTTCTTGGCTGTGGTACAAATTGAAGCCTCAGCTATCTCGTGGCCATATGTTCTTATCGCACATGCCGTGTGATTTCTAAGAACAGGGAATTTAGAGCCTCTTTCAAGTCTCAGTTTAAGATGGATAGCTCAGGATATGCAATGTGTGTAAGCACAATGCTGTCTTATGTCTATTTACCAAAAGCATTTTGGGGAATGTAACTTCAGTTTTGATTGCCAATTCACTCCTGACAGACTCATAAAATAAAAAGTAAAAGAGCCTCCTCTGCTCTCCTGGCAAAGGAGTTTGATAAAGGAGGGATTAGAGTGATGGTGTGTATGTCCTTTTAGCAATGCGAGGAAGGTGTGGAACAAAGATTCCCCATAGCTGTTCATCTTAAGTCAGAAACCGTGAAAGACACTCCTTTCTGAGTCACGGCAGATTTAAGGATGAAAAGTGGAAACTTAAGAGACCCTAACCACTGGCCCTGAGGAAAGAGTCCCTGAAATGGAAGTGGAGTTTGGGGTTGCCTCTTACTTTGTACCTCTGTAAAAGCAGGGACTTTATATGTTTGGTTTTGTAAACTCGTAATAAGCACTGATGATACCATTGATGGAAAGGTCTCAGTTTGGGTTTCTATTCCTGAAGAAAGAAGCCCTTGTCCAGAAGGTGTCTGTATCTTATCTATGCCAGGATCCCATACAGGCTTGAGCCCTCAGAGTAATTCTCCATTAAATTGGCTATGTTCAAATTCCTAAGAGAATTGTTTGATGATTCAATCTATTGGTATGTTCCACTAATCTTCATATCTGAAGTGATATCAGAGACACACTTAATGAGATGCAGCTCTCAAATAAGTGACTACAATTGGACCTAAAAGGCTTTTCTCAGGCAAGTCCAGATATCCACTTTCCCTTATCTGCTTGCTTTCACGGGCCTTCTGGAGGACAAATGGCTGGGCCTCTTCCAAAGAGACAGATTTGTCTATCTGATGCTTTTGTTCCCTTAGAGAGAAAAGAAAAGGAAAACTGTTGTTTTCCCCTAGGATACTGAATCCAGAGCAAACTGCAGCTCTGTGAATTTCTTTTGTAGTCCTCTCCTTCATATGAGGATGAATAGGTGATTACTGAACATCTAAGGTTTGGCTTAGAAGTAAGCCATCTCTTTGATATGCAGAACAAAATGAAATGGTAAAACATCAAATGTTGGGATGTGTGAGTTCCCTAAATGGCCTGTCAGGACTTAATTGACTCTAATGTAATGCTATATATGTCACCTTGTGAAGCTAACAACCTTTGAGGGAAATTATGTTGGCTTTTTTTTTTTCCCCCAATCATCTAGACTTTTCCTGTTTTCAGACACGATTTTTTCTACCAGAATATGGTAGGTTATCTATGTATTATCTGGAGATACTTACTATAACTGCCTTAAAACATCTATCACTCACTTTTATCATCTCAAAACTGTTTTGAAAAAATAATACCTTTTTTCTGGAACCTGATTTCTTACTTTTCTTTACATATTTATCCCTTAGCTGGAGATAGCCTAGTTGAATTTCAGCCTTTCTTTTAATTAAATCTGTTCTCAGTATTTTACAAATGAGGACCTAGACGTCTCCCCTCCCCCCCCCCCTTTGGGATAGAAGGAGCCACATTGGGAAGCAGTAGGCAAGCCATGTCATCATTTGGCAAGTGAGAAGCCAACTGGAGAATGAAACAGGTTAGTTTTCTTAACTCTATGCAGTGAAATTAAGAATCTGTCATTCCCTGGTGACACTATTGTCTCAGAGAAAGGGAGACACACTGACAGATGAGAATTTCCTGATCCTTTGGCACTTCTGTGTAGTACTGGGACCTGAACCTCAGCCACACACATCAAGCTACTGGCCAAGCTATCTTCTAGCCTAACAGCAAACACTTGGAAGCAATAGGCTCAAGTTATTTGCTTAGAGATATTTTTTTTCTGCCCAGTTTGGATTGTGAGTCTCTCTTCTTGGATCACATACAGCTTTACTCAGAACTGATCAAGAATGTTGATAGATTTAAATTTGATGAATTAATATAGAGCTATAATTAACGTGTATTTTAATTCCTTTCCCATTTTTTATGCTGTCCACTGTCTGATATCAGTGAATAATAAGCTAGTTAAAACATTCAGCAGGATTGAGAAAGAGACAATAGGAAAAGTTTATGTTTACCCTAAACTTCCAGAGATTGTGACTTCATGGTAGAAGGAGTTGTTTACAAATATTCATATATAAGTAATTGTGCTTCAAGATAGTGTGGATATTTACAGTGTTACAGGGCAAATATCACTGGAATAACAAATCCCAGGGATTACAGCATCTCACTAGGAGGAAAATCACTCCTTCAGCTACTACATGAGTAGGGACATGGTGAGTGGCATTAAAATTGGATTTTTGGTACAATTAGAAGACTGTATTACAGGTGGTGATATTTGTAAAATAATGCAAGACACTGTTCTAAACACTTGGTCCTACTTCACTGAGCTTCACAGTGATCTCTGTGAAGCGAGTCATAGTCACACTGTAACTTTATATACATTTTCCAAGTGAAGACAGTAGGGCTTAACACAATTGAGCAACTTACTCAAACAGCTACGAAGGGATAAAGTGGAAATGTAAACATAGGTAGTTTGGACTCCAGTCCATTCAGCTGTTACACTAAACTTCTTCTCACATGGCATCAGGACAGAGAGGCTTCTAGGAGAAGGACATGTCTTGAACAAGGAGCTCATATCCAGGAAGAGCTCTTTAACCCAGTTTAAGAGAGGCTAAAATGTTGGGGGCTTAGGAATCTGTAAGTCTCAAGAGATAATCGCCTTACTTCTGAGTTAGCCCATTCTGTCTTCCTAGCATTTTATATTACAGTGTAACGTACTACTTGCTGATCTTACTGATTGGTCCCATTTCAGGCCACTCTTGCCTCTAGAATCTGAGTAGCTAGCTGCTTGTCATTCTTCTGTTTTGTACATTGTTTAAGCTTAAGTTCCTAGAATAGTAGCTCAGACGTATTTGGTCTCTAAGTATTATCTATTGAGTGAACAAATAGATGGCTAGATTAAATCTGATCACAGAGATGCCACAACAGTCTACTATACTGATCTTTGACCTCTTGGGGGCCTAATAAGTCTTTACTGTTTCAGCATAGTATTACATACACTTGATGAAAGGAATTACAGCAGGAAAGGGAAAGAGGAAAAACAAAGGCAGCTTTTATTTACCTCAGAGTTTGTACAAAGTTGTTTAACTAAATGTACATAACATGGTTGTTTTTAGATGTCTCCTTTCTCATCCCAAAAGATTTTGGAGGATGTTATTGAGTTTGATCATTAAAAATACCAGATGGCATTTGATATCTGACCTACAGGATAATAAACATTAGAAAGTGCAGTTTTGAATCCCATAACCCAAAGCACCACAGGGGGGAAAGCGCTGTTTAAGCACTGCCACCACATAAAAAAAAGGAGAAAGAGAAGGAGGAGAAGGAGGAGGAGAAGAAGGAGGAGGAGGAGGAGGAGGAGGAGGAGGAGGAGGAGAAGAAATTCCTGAAAATAATCCTCTGAACATCATTTGCTTTATACAGTCAAATAATTGAACAGTGTCTTGGCTTACTACACAAGAGAATTGATCTGCTGAAGACTTTCTTCTTACTGTGTGATATAAGATCCATTCTTAAAATGAGTGGATCTTCAAGTGAGGTTCCTAGTACTAAGGCCATTCTGATAAAATTGTGACATGTGGTAATGGTGTTGATAAGTATTTTTAATTATTCCTTAAAATCATATGGATGGCTTCAGATTTGTGACTTTCGATAAAGCCTGATAGATCCAAGCAAAGAAGTTGAATGTTTTGACTCAACTCCAGAAAGAGATATTACATTTTCTAATCATCTAGATAATACACAGAAAGAAGTTCTGTCTACAAAGAACTTCACGTGACACACATGACAATATTAATAACTGAATCAGATGATCAGGACAAAGAAGACTGTTTTACTGCCAACTCTATGGGTCAGGTTCAATATGGTCTTATATTTTGCACTCTCAAGTTCAGAAAAATAACAGGTAAGGGAATATGTGTAGCACATCTCTTCTTACTGAAAGAGAGGGAGGATGTATCTTTGACAGGGAAGGTAAAAGCTGTTCTAGCATAATTCTAATACTTTTGGGGCAGGAGACACTAAGTGATATTAACAATTAATCCACAACATTTTTAAAAATTTATTTATGAAATAGAAAATATAGACAAAACTACAGGATAAGAGGGGTAAAAGTCTACACATTTACCACCACCAGAGTCCTGTACCCCAACACATATAAGCAAATCAAATAGCAGAAAGGACATTCTTTAACAGAAATAAAACTATTCCTATAGGCAGAAGAACATATAGAAAGCTAACCCATAGTAGAACCTCAAAAAAAAAAATTGTTGTGTGTGAAGAAAACAATAACTGGGAATAAGAATTCTGCTAATATGATGATACTCCATCATTGCAAAAAAAAAAAAAAATGTGTGATGCTGATTTTTTTAAACACTACAGATAAAGGTGGATTTTTTTTTTTTTTTACCATGCCTAAGCATATAGGAATCTAAACATTTAAATCAATTGTGATTTTCTTGAATTATACAATTTCATCTATTTATGGAAGAGGGTGATCTTCTAGGAAGGTAAGAACATCACAACGGACTTTTAATTTTCACAAAGGAAAAAATATGACATCTTCTGACCAGGCTGCAAAGTCCTTACATGATTTTTCTTAATCGGCTGCAACAGTACTTCAGATGGTAGATAGGAAAATAAAACAAAACCTTCCACTCCTTGCTACTCACCAGAACCTCTTCAGAGATAAGTAATTCAGGAGATTATTTTAAAGGGCTAGACCACTCCATCTTCTTCTCTAGGATATATAAGGATATCCTTGAGTGAAGTTCAAACATAGCCTGCTGAAGACTGTAAAGTCACTTCACCATTTTAGTATTAGGTTCTTAATTTCACTAAATATTTATAACAACAAAAAGACAACACAAAATTCAGAACTATATGTACAATAACAACATTGACTAAAAAAATCACCCCCCTTTTATAACTCAAGAAAATCATGATTGGTTTAAATGTTTAGTCTCCTATATGCTTAGGCATGGTAAAAATCCACCTTTATCTGCAGTGGTTTAAAAAAAAAAAAAGCAACAGCTTCACATGTTTTTCGCATGATCGAGCATCATCGGATTAGCAGAATTCTTATTTCCAGTTATTGTTTTCTTCACACTTGTACAGCAAATTTTTTCTGGGTTCCACTCTGAACCAAGTTAGCTTTCTATATGTTCTTCTACATATAGGAATAGTTTTATTTCTTTTAAAGAATGCCCTTTCTAAAGGAAAGGACTCTCCTGCATTACTGGTGGAAATGTAAATTGGTCTAACCCCTATGGAGAGCCGTCTGGAGAATTCTCAAAAGGCTAGAAGTGGACCTACCCTATGACCCTGTAATTCCTCTCCTGGGGATATATCCTAGGGAACCCAAAACAACCATCCAAAAGGATTTGTGTACACCTATGTTCATAACAGCACAATTTGTAATAGCCAAAACCTGGAAGCAACCCAGGTGTCCAACAACAGCTGAGTGGCTGAGCAAGTTGTGGTCTCTATACACAATGTAATACTACTCAGCTATAAAAAATGGTGATTTCATTGTTTTCAGCCCATCTTGGATGGAGCTTGAAGGAATCATGTGAAGTGAGATAAGTCAAATAGAGGATGAATATAGAATGAGCTCACGCACAGTCAGAAGTTGAAAAACAAGAACAGGAGAGAAAACACTAAGCAGAACTTGGACTGGAGTTGATGTATTGCACCAAAGTAGAAGACTCTGGGGTGGGGGAAGGGGAGGGTTCAGGTCCTGGAGCATGATGGCAGAGGAGGCCCTAGTGGGGGTTGTACTGTTATGGGGAAAACTGGGAAATGTTCTGCATGCACAAACTATTGTGTTTACTGTCAACTGAAAAACATTCATCCCCCAATTAAGAAATTTTAAAAAAAAAGTCCTTTCTGGGGCCATGAGGTGGCACACCTGGTTGAGTGCACATGTTGCACTGTGCAAGGACCCGGGTTCGAGCCCCTAGTCCCCACCTGCAAGGGGAAAGCTTTGCGAGTGATGCAGGTGTCTCTCTGTCTTTGCAGGGCTGCAGGTGTCCCTCTGTCTCTCTCCCTCTCTATCACCTCCTTCCCTCTAGACTTCTGGCTGTCTCTATCCAATAAATAAAGATTTTAAAAAATTTGTCCTTTCTGCCATTTGACTTGCTCATATGTACTTCTTTTACTTTGCCAGATTTTTTTTTAAACCACCGATACTATAAAACTTTTTTTTTTCTGGGTCTGGGTGGTGGCACAACTGATTGAGAGCACAAATTACAATGCGCAAGGACCCAGGTTCAAGCCTCCGGTCCCCACCTGCAGGAGGAAAGCTTTGTGAGTGGTGAAGCAAGTTTGCAGGTGTCTCTCCATCTCTTTCCGTCTCTGTCACCCCATTTCCTCTTTATTTCTGACTGTCCCTATCCAATAAATAAAGATAACTAAAAAGTTTTTTTCCCAAGACCAATAAAATAGAGGTATACTCCTCAGTGTTAGCCAGTTTGATTTGGCTTTTTCCATATGGATAACTTTTGTAGCTGTTTATATGGTATACCTGAACTTCAATGTGTACTAGTGTAGATTTCACAGCCTGGGAAGTGATACATTGGTGGAGTATACAACATAAGGTCCCAAGTTCTATCCCCAGCACTGCATATGCCAGAGTGATGCTCTGTTTTTCTCCCTCTTTTCTCCTCCTCCTCTTCCTCCTTTTCATCTTCCTCCTCCCCCTTTCTCATTCTTCTCCTCTTCCTTCTCTCTCTCTTATTAATAAATATTTTTTCAGTAACTAACACTAGTGGTGAGTTTTTAATGGTTCCATATTTGTTACGCTGGCAAGTAGGAGATATTTTCCTGTAAGTATAACTTATTTTTCTATAGTGTACTTGTTTGTTTGTTCCTTTTGTCTTGAGGGAAGGGAGGAGAAGCATAGTTAGCCTTCTCTAAAATGACTTAGAATTTTAAGACCCCCACCTTCAGACAGAGTCTTTCTTGCTCTGAACAGGACCAAACTTGACAGGATACAATAAACATATACTTTTCTGCTGATGTCAAGTCGCGTGTGTGTGTGATAAAAGTTGAGATGTGCTCATTAATTTAGAGACTGGCTGTTGTATACAATATCAGAGTTAAATATATTCTTTCCACCCCTCTCAAAAGTCAGTGCTTGAGTGCCCACCCTTTCATCGAGATTGTGTTAAGTAGAAAAGGAATCTGCTTTATAGTAATGAAACAGCATGATCCTAAAGTTGCAAAATGAATGATCTAGGCCATCTTACTGTATAGTTATCACTTTAATGCTTATGCAATACTTGAGAAAATGAGTCTGAAACACGACAGATAATTATTGGAGGAAAGAGGACTACTTTATGCAAAAAGGCTTAAAGAGCAGTGGTATTTGAAGGCTGGCCAGGCAGTTCTGCACCTGTTTAAGCACACATAGTACTAAGCACAAGTACCTAGGTTCGATCCCCTGGGCTCCCCACCTGCAGGGGAGTCGCTTCACAAGTGGTGAAGCAGGTCTGTAGGTGCCTGTCTTTCTCTCTCCCTCTCTCCCTCCCCTTCCCCTCTCAATGTCTCTCTGTCCTATCAAATAAAACGGAGAAAAGGAAAAGATGGCGACCAGGAGTAGTGGATTCATAGTGCCATTGGCCCTGAGCCCCAGTGATAACCCTGGAGGCAAAAAAAAAAAAAAAAAAAAAAGGAAAAAGAAAAAGAGAGCAATGGTGTTTGAAATATTTCTATGTGGCCAAAACCTCTAAACAAATTCAGACATACACCAAACATAAAAGCCTTTTCCTCTTTTAGTTGCTAGGCTATCCCTTACCCAAGAAGACTAAGCATGCATAGTTTCACAACATTTTATTCTTAAACCTGAAGGCCAAGTAATTATAGTCGTGTGTTCTGTGCCAGTAAATGAGCATTGTTGCAAGGGATGTCTAAGCAAACAAACACTTAGCATTAGCATTTTGCATGTGGAGAAATACTGGATTGCTAGAAAAGTCTTGACACATTTTTGCATTAGAAGCACATAGAAAAAGAAAATGTAGGGAGTCGGGCAGTAGCGCAGCGGGTTAAGCGCACCTGGTGCGAAGCGCAAGGACTGGCATAAGGATGCTGGTTCGAGACCCCGGTTACCCACCTGCAGGGGAGTCGCTTCACACGTGGTGAAGCAGGTCTGCAGGTGTCTGTCTTTCTCTCCCCCTCTGTGTCTTCCCCTCCTCTCTCCATTTCTCTCTGTCCTGTCCAACAACAATGACAGCAATAACAACAACAATAATGACTAAGACACAAATAAAAAACAACAAGGGCAACAAAAGGGAAAATAAATAAATATAAAAAAATTTTTTAAAAAGAAAGAAAATGTTATGACTTTTCAGATAACCCAATAGGTAGATGTGAGAGGTATACAAAGCAAGGAATAAGAGTTTCAAAGTAGAATGGCCACTTTAATAGTTGACTAAAAAATGAGTCCCCTGCTAATTCTTACCAGCCTCTAGAAAACAGTCTAAGGATGGATGACCCACCTTTTCCTGGATCCTTAACCTGAAGGAAGAGACAGTGGCTTCATCACATCCAGTTGGTTAATCTCCTCTCTGTCAATCACTTGTGTACAATCTGAATAGACTACAAACTCACATTTCTGGAAACCACATGGCCAAAATAGCACTTTATATTCAGTGTGAAATTCTTAAAATGAAACCCAGCTGGCAGATGGGAAAGATTGGGGGGGGGGGCGGATATTGGGTATGCAAGGGGTTCATGATTTCCCAGAGAGCTTTCTATGCTTTGTGCAGATATAAGAATACTTTAAACCACTTAAAGCACAAATGGATTTCTTAAACCTAAGTTATACACATCTAATTTGTTGCATCTGATGAGAACTATTAAGAGAACAGTTATACAAGCCATTCCAAAGCCTTGCTTTGCCTCTAAGATAATTTGTCTATTTAGAGGACTCTTCAATTCTTGCTTGAGTGCTAGTTAATAAATTATGTCTGTTGGTGTTTTAAGTAAGTCCTTATTTAGGTTATTAGTAGCCTAATTTGAGAGAGAGCTCAATTTGGACGGTTCACTTTCATCTTCATCTTGTGTTAAGAGCTTTCATTGTGTTCTGTATGTTTTTGTCCCATTAACACCTTTGTATTATTGTTGTTGTTATTTCAGTCGTTGTTGGATAGGACAGAGAGAAATGGAGAGAGGAGGGGAAGCTAGAGAGGGGGGAGAGAAAGATAGACACCTGCAGACCTGCTTCACCACCTGTGAAGCGACTCCCCTGCAGGTGGGGAGCCGGAGGCTCGAACCAGCATCCTTGCACCAGTCCTTTCGCCTTGCACCACACCTTTCTTTCTTTCTTTCTTTCTTTCTTTCTTTCTTTCTTTCTTTCTTTCTTTCTTTCTTTCTTTTTTTTTTTTAGCCAGGTTGTACAGGAAAGACCTTTTATCTAGTGACTTACTAGATCTACAGTCATATCCAAACCAGACAAACTTCCTACTGGAACCCAATTCTTTAAGTTACTATCCCAAGCTTTGCAACCACCACCCCCAGCCCCCCACATCTTAGGTCAACACCAGAGTATCTGTCTTCACATTTTATCAAGTTAGGCTGCTCTTCAGCAAGAAGTTGAGCCTGTGACCAAGCTTATACAGACTTTTTTCTCTAGCTTCATATAGGCAGCCAGAATTCCAGTGTTTCAATAGCTGCAAGAGATTGCAACTTGCCCATATGTTTTATGAAAACTGTGAACTGTGTTAAACTTGTCAGGAAGGGCACAGATCCTATGTGTTGTGTGTGTGGATGATCCACTGAAGTCAAACAGGCAGGACTTTATTTCTCACGTCCTCATCTCCCCCCACCTCCCACCCATCTCCCCACAGCCACATCACGTCTTCATTTTTGTTTGAAAGATTTGTTGTCATGAGTAGGCAGTTAAACTTTTACAAACCTTCTTTCTGCAGTCTAAATTCCATTGTGTTAAAGGTCAAGGCAAGGCACAGGTGATTAATTCACACACAGAGACAAATTTGTAAGTGCACAGAGGCAAATGCCATCTGCAAGCATCATTTTCCATCCTAGTCTTAATGCATAACTTCTACTTAAAAACAGATAAACAAGAGGCCTGGGAGGAGGCCCAGCAGGTAGTATGCAACCTTAGCATCCAGCACCTAACAGTCTGTATGCCAGAGTGTTAGGGGTTGTCTCTCATACACTCTCACTCACAAAAGAAAGAAATCAAATATTTTCAAAGTGACTTTGGAAGCCATCATTTGTACGACTTTAGAGTTGGCATTACTATCAATCTTTATTTTTAAATACTATAATTTAATTGCCATCTTACTGACACAGAGATATAGAGATATCAGATAATAAAGCTGTCAGATAAAACAGATAATAGGGGAGTCGGGCTGTAGCACAGTGGGTTAAGCACAGGTGGCGCAAAGCACAAGGACCGGCATAAGGATCCCGGTTCGAACCCCGGCTCCCCACCTGCAGGGGAGTCGCTTCACAGGCGGTGATGCAGGTCTGCAGGTGTCTATCTTTCCTCCTCTCTGTCTTCCCCTCCCTCTCTCCATTTCTCTCTGTCCTATCCAACAACGACAACAACAACAATAACTACAACAATAAAACAACAAGGGCAATAAAAGGGAATAAATAAATAAAATAAATATTTAAAAAAAAAAACCAGATAATAGTTTCCAAATAAGATAGGACTTTTAAATTTAATTTTATTTTTGCCTCCAGGGTTATTGCTGGGGCTCAGTGCCTGCTCTAAGAATCCACTGCTTCTGGAGGCCATTTTTTTTCCTTTTTAGTTGCCCTTGTTGTTTTATCATTATTGTTGTTGTAGTTATTATTGTTATTGTTGATGTTGTCATTGTTAGATAGGACAGAGAGAAATGGAGAGAGGAGGGGAAGGCAGAGAGGGGGAGAGAAAGATAGACACCTGCAGACCTGCTTCACCACCTGTGAAGCGACTCCCCTGCAGGTGGGAGTTGGGGGCTCAAACTGGGATCCTTAGGCTCCTGGTGATCACGCCACTGTGCTACCGCCTGACTCTCTAGTAGGCGTATGTCATTATATCTCTTTCCATTTCTGAGCATAAAGAATGGGAATAAGCTCTACTTAGCAGTAGTTTTAAATACATTTAAAATAATGTAGTGTTTTTAGTGTTACATTTCATATCAAGGTAACTACTGATAGTTATACCTAATAATATGCTTAAGAGACTTAACTATTTCTACAGGAGACTGCAGGAGTCTACAGGAGACTGTAGGAGTGTGTGAATAAGTTTGAGTATCTTAGTTTTATTTATTTCTACTCTGCTTTCTTTCATAAAAGGATTTGAGGTGCTAGACGCTAGTATTGATTTCCCCAGTGGGCATGAGAGTCTATATAATACTTTAAACTTGTAACTGAAATGGGTGTTAATGACTTCCCTTCTAAAAAGACTTGTGATGCAGACAGATTAAAATGTGTGATTTGAAATTGACATTTAGAAGTTCTGTTATCTGGCCTAATCAGAACTGGCAGTTTAATAGTTAATTGGGAGTTGGTTATTTTGTTATTTTAAAAGTATCTTTTTCTTCGGGGTTGGGGAAGACAAAAGACTTTCATGACTGAAATTCTAAGGTCCTAGGTTCAATCCCAGCTACTGCCATAAAGCAGAACTAAAAAGATTATATATATAGTAAGATATATGTGTAATATATATATATATCCTAAAGAAGTTGTTTTACATGGAAGCATATAAATAATCCTGTTCTTTTGACATTGAACCTGTAACTGCCTTTTCTCAGAGTACAGTCGATAAACAGATCCTTATTATTACTCCATAAAACAGAACCATACATTAGAGACACTTGGTAAGCAATCTGAACCCCCCCCCACTTCTAATCTGTTACCCAAATCAAATTCAATAGATCTTTTTCTCATGATTTGCAGTTATTGAATTCTTTTGTTGTTGTTTTTGTTTTTGCCACCAGAGTTGACACTAAGGCTTAGTGTCAACACAAAAAATTCACTGCTCCTGTCAGAATTTTTTTTTTCAATAGAAAGAAATGGTGGTGGAGGAAAGAGAGAGAGAGATAAAGAGACACAGAGAGAGACACAGAGAGAGAGACATAGAGAAAGAGAGACAGAGAGAGAGAGAAATACCTAAAAGTTCTCTTCCACCATTCATCAAGCTTCCTCCCCCCCACCTCATAGATGGTGTGGACTTGAACCCTGGTCTTTGTGGAGGATAGATAATGCGCTCTACTATTGGCCCCTGGTTATTAGATTCTTTGAACACATCCATCCCACTTGGATTTTTATAAAAATAGAAATTCTCTTTTCCAGTTCATGTTTCATTTGTTGGTACCACAGGTGATGACTTAATTTATTAGCAAGTATCACTGCTTTAGTGAGAGAGACAGAGAGAGAGAGAGAGAGAGAGAGAGAGAGAGAGAGGGACTCCGCAGGAGCTGTCCTGGCCATAGGTGCCGGCGAGCCGTTCTCCAGCTGCCGTGAGCATAGCGTGCGGCAGCATCTTGGAAGTGCGGTGCCCCTGGGGCCTGGACATCCGTTGTGTCCTGTGGCGGGATGGTGAAGGGTCACTGTCCTAGGTAATTACACCATTTATTTGGCTTTTATTTTAATCTATGCTATGAAATCCATTTTTCCCCATTTTGTTGGGGAGGAGGGTAATAGTTACAGTACAGTTGTGGCACACAGGTGCCATTTCTCATCTCACCATGATAGTTGTCTGCAAAACTCTCCCCATCACCCCACTTAGCTCGTTTTCTACTACCATGCACCAAGGCCCCAAAGCCTCCCAAAATTTGTTTTGTCTTTATCTGTGACTTCTTCTTCTTCTTATTTATTTTTATTAGTTATAAATAGTGATTTGCAATATTATAAAACAATAGGAGTATTATTCCACACGATTTCTATCTTTGATCTGTGCCCCCACCCGCTCCAACAGAAACTGTGGTAGTTGTCCCCAGATCACAGATATGGATTGGCCGTATGCCTGTCTGTATCTCTTATCTATTCCATTTCTGTTCACTCCTAGGACCCTGCCTTCACTTCGTTTCTGTCACACACCCATTACTATCAAGTATCCTTCCTTTTCTTCTTCCACACAGATAAGCGAAACAGTGCCTGACTTCCTCTCGTGTTTTCCAGATTCTCTTCCCTCTCAGTGATGGTATAAAAACAAATATTCCTGGGAGTCGGGCTGTAGCGCAACGGGTTAAGCACAGGTGGCGCAAAGCACAAGGACCGGCATAAGGATCCCGGTTCGAACCCCGGCTCCCCACCTGCAGGGGAGTCGCTTCACAGGTGGTGAAGCAGGTCTGCAGGTGTCTGTCTTTCTCTCCTCCTCTCTGTCTTCCCCTCCTCTCTCCATTTCTTTCTGTCCTATCCAACAACGACAACAACAATAATAACTACAACAATAAAACAACAAGGGCAACAAAAGGGAATAAATAAATAAAATAAATATTTAAAAAAACAAACAAAAAAAATTCCTGATGACAAACATTCTGAGTCCCAGTGAAATTGGGGTCATCTTCTCCTAACATCCCCCCCCCCAAAATGAACCAAAACTCTTTGAGGGGTGCAGAAGGTGGAAGGTCTGACTTCTATAATTGCCTCTCCGTCGGACATGGATGTTGGTCAGTTGATCCGTATCTGCAGCCTGTGTGACTGCTCGTTACTCAACTCCTATCTTCAGGTCCTCTTTGGGGTCAGACATGTAGCATATGTTATTGCTGTGGTGCCTCTTTATTCTCTATGGCATTTGACTTCTACCTGACTTAGTTGTTGAGAGACTTGACACCTCTTCCTCTACTATGTAATTTCCTTAAGACCTGGAGCTTGCTCTGTCCATCTTTGTGGGCTCAGAGTCCCACACAAACATTGGATGTGCAGAAAAAGTGAAAAGTGCTCTTTCCGTATAATCCAATATTCTGACTTGTCCCCACTGACGTGTGTCCATGTTAACTTTAGACAAGAGAAAAGAGAACACTTGCCACCAACCATTGATACTTCCTGACCTAACTCCTGGGCTCAGTTTCCAAACTAGCTCCTAATTCTCCTCCTGCTTCTAGCAAGGGACTTGATGTTTTTAACCTTGGACTGAATCGTGAATAGTGCTTTTTGCCCTATGTGTTTTTTTTTTTTTTTTTTTTTTGCCCTCCTATGTCAGTTCACAACTACTGAGTTTCTCATCTTCTCCATTATAGATGTTTTGGGGCTAGACCATTCATTGGTGGAGGTGTAAGGAAGCTGCCTTGCATGTTATTGGATATTTAACTGCCTCTTTGGCCAGCCATTTCCCCACTATATACTCCACCTATAGCAATGGCTCCTTCCAGGCTCCAGGCTGTACCTACCGAAAACATCTCCAAACATTGTCAAATAGTACCACAGAGAGCTAGAGTCTTGGACTAATCCTGTAATGACAACTAAGCCCCAAGACCGTGCTAACAGTGCTGTGGCAAATCTACCCAATGGCTTTTTCAGTCTTTCTTTCTGGTGTTCTTCTTATGTCTGATTGTAATGTTCTCCAGACTTGTCTTTTACAGGCTTTATTCTGAGTTCAACTAGTCCTGTGTGGGTTGTTTTGGCTAAAATTCCTCAGGACATATTACCACTCAGCTTTTTCTTTTTTCTTTTTTTCTCCCCTCAGACTGCCTGTAAGCCTCTTTCCAAGCTCATATTTCTCAGTTGCCAGGATATTAGGCTCCTGGCTGTATTGCCAGCAGGAAAAGAAATTCTCTCCCTGTGACTAACAACATGGCAGTTTGTTACAAAGCCATTTGTTACCTGTTGCCTTTGCTCACGTGTTATACTGAGGTGACTGCGAGCATTTTTTTCCCTGTCTTCCTACCCCCCACCCCCATCTCTATCTGCCTTCCTGTTTTTCCTTATCCTCCCAGTGTTTCCATGGTGGCCCCTTGTCGTAGCCAGAGGACAAACTGCTGACAGAAACATCCCTTGAATATCTCTGCATCTGGACAGGGCCATTGGCACCCTTCATTGGCGGCTAAGAACTTGCCATATTTGTCTGTCTCCTGTTTAAGACCCAAGAATTTGAATCATCTCCAACATCTAAATGTTGCCGTTGTTAAGACAGCGTGCTGCCACAGTACCACAAGGTCAATACGAAACATGTTTATTTGGGTTCCATATATGATGTTTTGATTTGTCACGATGGCTTACAGCTTTTTAAAAATTTCTATTTATTTATTTATTTTCCCTTTTGTTGCTCTTGTTGTTTTTTTTTTATTGCTATTGTAGCTGTTATTTCTGTCATTGTTGTTGGATAGGACAGAAAGAAATGCAGACAGGAGGGGAAGACAGAGAGGGGGAGAGAAAGAGAGACACCTGCAGACCTGCTTCACCACCTGTGAAGTGACTCCCCTGCAGGTGGGGAGCCAGGGGGTCGAACCAGGATCCTTACACCGCTGGTCCTTGTGCTTCGCACCACTTGCCTATAACCCGCTGCGCTACTGCCCGACTCGCTGGCTTATAGCTTTTGTAAAGCAGAAAGCTACAAGATTGAGATAAAGGTCAGAGAGTTTATTACAAAAGCCCATTAATCTAGACTATTTAAAAAATTATTTCGCCACTTTTTGAAGATACTTTTCATAATATTTTGTTGAGTTAAAGAATCCTTGGAGAGGCCAAGTGGCCAGTGGTCCTGTGGAGTGCATTATAGGCACCATTACTGAGAGTGAAAAGAGGCTGGAGGGAAGTCAGGGTATTTGCTCTCCTGGTATTCTGATCGGCTGTTGGCTGAAGTGTATTTGTATTCTGGGTCCTTATATGACAGGAAAAGCTAAATATGAAGCATGATCAAAAAACTATTTCAGAATGTCCCCCCTCCCTTTTGTTTTTCAACTTCAGATCACTTACTAAATAAGGTGATTTACAAGATTCTTCTCACAGAGATACATTTCCACTTTTATCAAGATCCATGCCAGTACATTTTATCCTTCACCAAAGAACCATCCAATTTCCCAAAAAAATTTTTAGTATGAAATAGGAGGGTAATTGTCATTCATGTGTCAGTTAGCATCAAATCATCTCAAATGGTGTTAGTAAGTCTTTGGGGGGGTGAGATTTTATGTTCAGTCTGAGGTAAATATTAGATTTGAAAAAATACCAAAATGGCTTTTTCTTATCCCCCTGGAAAGAATCACAGACTGTGGTGAAAAACTACAGTTCATAACACAAAAGCATAAATTCTCAGTACTGGGACACATCAACGAATCCCAATCTAGCCACTTAGCCAAGCAGAAGAGGAATAACCTAATTGTGTTGGTCCATTTCAGTTGCAAAGGAGACACAACTGCTGATAATTGATGAAGTCGCTTCTCCCCCCAATAGCTCTTAACCTCATAAAATATGGAATGCATAACTTCAACCTGCACTTTACAATAGCTGAATATCCATCCACACCCCCACCCACTCAGCTGTTTCAATATGCACAGTTAATGAGTATTAAGGTTTTTTTTTAAGCCTTAAAAGAATCAATTTCATGGTGAATGCATCTAGTTAAGCAAGTCATTTAAACAACATTTTACTTGCGTGTAGCAGACCATTTTATAAGTTACTGATAGCTTTACAAGCCTGTGTTTCAGACAAGCTAATTGGTTGTCTCTGATGTGTGTGGGGATTTCACTCATTAACTCCCCTTCCTGTCTAGTACATACTTGACTAGCTTTCATACATATCAGGAGGGGAACTTTTTAAGCAACCATCTTCTACTGCCAGGAAAAAAAAAAAGAAAAAAAGTTTTTCATAACTAGGTTTTTTCCCACATACAGGAGTTGCTCCCTGGAAATAAAAATAAACTAACTCCTAACTAACTTATCCCAACCATGAAAGATTGAGAAGCAAGTCTAACACACTCCAAGTGCTCAGTCCCCAAAATGAAAGCTGCTTGAAAGAGTGGAATAGAAATTATTAGCAAAGGGGAGAAAAGAGAGAGAGAGAAAAGAAAGTGAAGTACTATTGAAAGCTGGGTGCCTCTGTAATTAATGACTTTGTTATAGATGTTATTGAAAAGTCTGATGCCTGCACCTGCATGCAGAGACAAGTGTACCACTGCTTCTCTTGTTGCATATGTCAATGCTTTCCATTCTCTGAGATAAGAATTAGATGCTTTGTTTGGACACAGATTAAAGGAATCACTCAAAACACAAGTGTCCTATGGGTCTTGAGATTTCTGGAGTGGTTCTATTTCCCATCACAGGTTGTTTGCTTTTCTGTTTGCAAAACAATCCATCGCAGCTGCCTGTAGGCATATATGTATAGTAGTTTTAGCCAATTAGACTTACAGTTCTGTAGCTGTTGGTGAAATCCTACCTCCAATATCAAACCTTGGACTGATTAATTGGAAAGAGTGGGAACTCCTTTTCTAAGATGTAGTTTTTTGTTGTTGTTGTTCCTTTTTTTTTTCTTTATTTTACTAAACTTTTAATATGAAGTAAAATACAGTACTTTTTTTCTTTTGTCCTTTTCATTATGTTTTTTTAGAGCTCTTTAAACTTGTTTTAAAAGGGATAAATAAATATTCTTCTTATGTCTTACATTGTACTGGGTAAACTAGAGAGTACAAGATTGTATCTGTATTGTCTAAGCCCCAGAGAACTGTAGATTAAAAAAAAACAAAAAAAACCCTAGGGGCCCATTATCCAAATCTGGGTTATTAGAGTGAAACTAGGAATCTTCATGTAAATAGTCTTCAACACAGACTTGTGGCTGTGCTCCCTTCCCATTGAGCCTTAAAGCCCAAACTCATAAATTTATGTAATTACTTGTAATGCCTGTCTTAAAGAGAAAAACAGTGGTTCATGTTACTGAGTTCATTATAGCCAAAAAGTGGGAGCAGGCTGACTATCAGTCAGTAATGTGCATCGATAGAGTATGTTATATCCTTCCAATGGAATCGTTTTTAGCCATAAAAAGAGAATGGTGTACCACGACATACATGAATCTTGAAAGAATATGATAAGTAAAAGAAGTCTTGCTCCCTAAACCAGATGGAATTTCATTTCATTAATGTCTAAAGTGGACAAATTCATAGAGGTGAGAAGTAAATTAGTAACTGTCATGGGCTATGGGAAAAGACAATGGGAGGATGCCTGGTGACGAAGAAGACATCTATCTCTTTAATGGACTGTAGTCTGTCTCAGCAAATGTGGGTACTGAAAAGGGAGACGGGAGGAGAACTAAGAGGAAGTTGGAGACCTAACTCTCTAGGGTAGAGGAAAATGGTAGTGAAGTCAGGGTGGGGGAAGAAGGAGAAAGAGGAGGGGGAGGAGGAGGAGAAGGAAGAGAAGGAGTAGGTTTCCTTTTTGTGTGTTGAAATTAGATATCTGTGATAGTTGTGGATATACCTATAACTATACTGAAAGGCACTGATTTGTACATTTTGAAAGGGTGGATTAATTGATATCTACAGAACCTGATGGAAAATGTCTTTTTTTTTTTCTAATCTGATGTAAAGAAATACAAAATCCAAGCCAGCAATGGAGGAAATAATATAAACTGTAAGTAGTGAGAGGCCATTTATATATGTAGTACAGTTCTTGGAGCCATTAAGAAGTGTTTTCATGAGAGAACACCAGGTTAAACACAGCAGGAAAAAAAAAATAGGCTTTTGTTGAGATGTGTGTCTTCTGCCAGCTACACCACCATCTGAAGTCCTAAGTAGAGCCCCGCCAGCCTCTCTGTGCTCTTCAAGTGGAAGCCATAGTGAGGAAGACTAGCACATGAGGTCATGGATAGACCCCCAAGGTGCACACCCCTCTCAAGTGTTCCTTGTGCCTTACTGGACCCAGCAGGAAGATACTTGAATGCATTAAGTGAGGAGGGGTTATTTATTTATTTAGTTAGTTAGTTGTCTGTAAGGAACCCAGTGGTATATATATATATATATATATATGCTAGGTTTTGTGGGATTCACTGTCTCTGTCACAGTTATTCAGATTTGCCATTGTTTGTCCCATTGTCATGTCAAAGTAGCCATAGGTCCGTTGATCAAAAATGGCTATGTCCCAACAAAACCATTTACAGGGAATTTACAGTATCTGGGTGTTGGGGAGACGGCCGTTAGTGGTTCTTGTGACTAAAGTCCCTTCTACTTTATCTTCTGTAACACTAAGCTTTACCCTTAAAGGTGATGGGAGGACTTCGGCTGCCTCTTAAAATGTGAGAGAATTTTTATAGGCGAGTCCTTTCTATGTACAGATTGAGGAGGGCTGAGTTGGAAGCCAGACTTGGAGCAAACGTCTTCCTGCAAAAATCATTTTGGTTGGGGCGGGGGGGGGGGGGGCGGTAGCACAGCAGGTTAAGCGCACCTGGCACAAAGCACAAGGACCGGTATAAGGATCCTGGTTCGAGCCCCCGGTTCTCCACCTGCAGGGCCGTCACTTGACAGGCGGTGAAGCAGGTCTGCAGGTGTCTATCTTCTCTCCCCCTCTCTATCTTCACCTCCTCTCTCTCAATTTCTCTTTGTCCTATTCAACAGCAGCAATAACAACAACAAGGGCAACAAGAATGGGAAAAAAATGGCCTCCAGGAGCAGTGGATTCGTAGTGCAGGCACCTATAAACCTGGAGGCAAAAAAAAAAATCACTTCAGGCTGTAGAGGGTCAGGAAGAACCATGCGTGGAGGAGGGTGCAGAGGCAGGAATACTGGGCATCTTCCACTGGCCTTTGTATACAGGAAGCATCTGTCCCTAATGTGTGCTTCCCACAGGGGCTGTCTGATAAACACGCTTTTTAGATTGGCCTTTAAAACACATACACAGGGGTGGGGCAGTAGCGCAGCGGGTTAAGCGCATATGGCGTGAAGCACAGGGACTGGAGTAAGGTTCCCAGTTCAAGCCCCCGGCTCCCCACCTGCAGGGGAGTCGCCTCACAGGTGATGAAGCAGGTCTACAGGTGTCTATCTTTCTCTTCCCCTCTCTGTCTTTCCCTTCTCTCTCCATTTCTCTCTCTCCTATCAACAACAATGACAATGACAACAATAATAATAATAATAACCACAACAACGATAAAACAACAAGGGCAACAAAAGGGGGGAAAATGGCCTCCAGGAGCAGTGGATTTGTGGTGCAGGCACCGGGTCCCAGCAATAACCCTGGAGGAGAAAAAAAAAAAAAACACATACACATCCCAGATAGATCAAAAAGAGAAAATAAATATAATTCCCTCTAGACTGCTCTGTTAACAGATTAAGGAAATGATAGGAATGCTTTACCAATTTGGCATCCTGCCACTAAAGCAAGTGGGATCACTTTCTTTGACATTCCTGGAATATGCTGACTTGTTCTGGGAAACTGGGTGTCTATGTTATTGTCACATGTGCTACACATCAGAGCTTACCGACTGAGCAAAACAATTTCTGATAAGAAGTCGAGGCTCAATCACAGGTCATAACCTATACATCTGTCTGACTTTTAATTATTCCGAAGTCAGGAAGGCAATACTTTGTTTAAGCAATGAGCCATCTTATCAAAACTAAACTATTCTGCTATATCTGGTGTTCTTGAAATCAAGTATCCATCGTATATACTAAGCCCCAAAGTAAAATGGTGGGATTGGGTTAACATTAAGCCATTTTTTTTCCTGGATCCTATTAAAACTCAGTAAAAACAAGTATCAATTCTGTGTCGTAATATTGTGAGACTATAGAAAATTGGTTCTGTCTGTCGTATTTATTTCTGCCCCTCGTGACATATTTAGTACCTTTCTAAGGATTTCCTAAGCCTGTAAGTAGTACAATGAAAAAGAAAACAGCTGTTGTTGCTCTCTGTAGACTAACCTGACTTTGAACAAGCTGCCAAGAATACACTCTGAAGAATCTTCATGACGTCCTGCCGCTTTATCTCCAGACCTTGCTTTGGAGCCATGGTGGGGACAGGTTTCCCTCTGACTTTGGTGAAGGTTACAAAGTTAAGGCTGCTCCCTGAGCTTCTGTGATTAAGACAACAGCGCTGGAGAATTCCTTCATAGACACAGACAAGAAACATCTATTTAGTGCTGCTAAGTGTCTGACAGCCAGCCCTCTAGAAAGGAAGGAAGGAAGGAAGGAAGGAAGGAAGGAAGGAAGGAAGGAAGGAAGGAAGGAAGGAAGAAGAAAGAAAGAAAGAAAGAAAGAAAGAAAGAAAGAAAGAAAGAAAGAAAGAAAGAAAGAGAAAAAGAAAAAGAAAAAGCAGTCTTGGTTTGCTGCCCTTGCCAATTTCCTTCGTGCAAATACTCCAGACTGTGGCCGATTTCATGACTTGTGCAATTTGACATCCTTGTTGGAAAGAGAAGGCACACCATCAGCATTTGAGTGCAAATGTTTTCCCCTAGTGTGACATGTTAATACAATATGTGCATCTGCTCTAGTGATTAAAATGAGGAGCTAGCGTGGAGATGAGCAGAGTTTGCTCTACCTCTTTTTAAACAGTCATGGACAATATCCTACAAAATTTCAGTCCATTCAGGCTCTCTTCACATACTCTGAATTGGATCCTTGGGGCAAATTTATCATCCAGATCACACTTGAACCAGAGTTCAGAACCAATACGAAGTTGTCTAGAAACAAGTAAAAAAGATATTATGTGTGTGTGTGTGTGTTCATGGAGTTCTTTGAAAAATGCAATGGAGGCAGTAAACACACTGTGTATTTTAAATGACTAGAAAAAAAATGATAAATACATAATAGACTCCTTGATGTCCATTCACTGAGCCATGTGCTCTTACTTCACTCTCCAGCTTACCCTTCTACCTGCACAGCCACACGTCTCTTCACAACTTCTTGTGTTTCACTTGTGACGCTCAGCCACTGTCTCCATGACTGTCCTAGCTGCTGACTCATGCTGACTATTGGTTCCAAGGAGCTGAGGTTTTGTCTTCTGTGAGAACAGATTCCTTTTCCAGAGATGAAGGAAACAAGTGTCTTGAGCTCTATGGTTTAACGACCTTCTTTCAAGATACTGCTTAGTCATATTAACTTACATGAGTTCAGCATTATGGGGGGGGGGGGCGCTCCAGATGTGGCCAGTGGGTGAAGCATTGGACTCACAAGCATGAAGTCCTAAGATTAGTCCCTGGCATTGTATGTGCTTGAGTGGTAACATGGGGTCTCTCTCTCTCTCTCTCTCTCTCTCTCTCTCTCTCTCTCAATAACCCAGAGTAATGAGGCCCCAGAAATGACCAAAAAATAATAATAATAATACTTTTTCATGAGAGTTGCAAGCAGCTCAGAGTTCAGACCCATCGTGTACCCTGATGCCTTTAAAGCCACAGTAAGGACTGCTCCAAGTCATGACCCAGGAGGAACCCAGTAGATAAAGTGACATTAAGGACTGCTCCAAGTCATGACCCAGGAGGTACCCAGTAGATAAAGCCTTGGACTTTCAACCATGAAGTCCTGAGTTTAATCTCTGACATCACATATACCAGAATGATTCTCTAGTTCCCCCCCCTTTTCCCCCCCTCCTCTCCCCAATCCCCCCTCCTCTCTCTAGTTAATAAAGGAGTCTAAAAAAGATCTGAGTCAGGGCCAAATGGTGGCGCACCTGTTTGAGCGCACATGTTACAGTGCGCAAGGACCCAAGTTTGAGCCCCCGGTCCCCACCTGTGAAAAGCTTCACAAGTGGTGAAGCAGGGCTGCAGGTGTCTTTCTCTCTCTCTCTCCCCCTCTGTCACCCCCCTTCCCTCTCCATTTCTGGCTGTCTCTATCTAATAAATAAAGATTTAAAAAAATGAGAGTGCATTATTCTAAAGCATCACAGCCCTCTTTACATGAACTAATTGTTCTTCTTCCCCTTCAAATACAAAGTGAGAGTGTTTTTGCTATATATGTAAGTATATAACATTATATACTTACATATATAGCATTAAGTGGCTTTATTTTTTTTTTGTATATTTATTTATTGCCTTCTGTTGCCCTTGTTGTTTTATTGTTGTAGTTATTATTGTTGTTGTTATTGCTGTCATGGTTGTTGGATAGGACAGAGAGAAATGGAGAGAGGAGGGGAAGACAGAGAGGGGGAGAGAAAGATAGACACCTGCAGACCTGCTTCACCGCCTGTGAAGTGACTCCCCTGCAGGTGGGGAGCCGGGGGCTCGAACCGGGATCCTTGTGCTGGTCCTTGTGCTTTGTGCCATGTGCGCTTAACCCGCAGCGCTACCGCCCGACTCCCATTAAGTGGCTTTTTAAGGTCACCATAAAGCTTGGGACTGGGAAGAAGGCTGGAAGACTTGTAATCACTTGATGAGGCCAGTTCTCTTGTCAGGTGTTGTTTCTGTTTTCTTCTGGTTTGACAGTACCCTGCTCTAGTCGCCCCCCGCCCCCCCATTCATTGGCACATGGAGCACTGGTACTGGTGCTGGTGCTGCCTTCACACACTAACCCGGCTCCCTCAGCAGCGGTGGTTGAATGAATGATGTTCTGGGAGCCAATGTTCAGGATGCAGATTTCCACAACCCTTTATAACCACCCTCAAACCTAGGAGGGGACCTATGATAACCTGCTGGGTTTTGCACAAATGGGAATATATGTGTGTGTGTGTGTGTGTGTGTGTGTGTGTGTGTGTGTGTGTGTGTGTGTGTGTAGGGGGTGTCTGGTCTGGGCAAACCAGATATCCAGCTTCTATCTCCTGTGATGACATCGGTGTGGACAGATAAGCTAATATCCCCAGACAACGGCAAGAGATTTCTGCATTTCACTCAGACTGCAGCAGCAATTCTCAACGAGGGCAGACACCCCTGATATTTTGAACACTGATGGAGAAAGGGCACTTGGAGTTATCTCCAGCACTGGTTGGTGATGACAACATCAAGTTCAACAGAACAAAAGGTGACACATTGTAGAATACACAATACAGACCCAGATAGGAAAGAGTTATCATGTGCCCTGACTTGCATTATAATGTTTTCCCACAAATTGGTGTGGGTTGAAACACTATAAATATCTGAGCTTAGAGAAGAACTCTGTGTCGTGTAAAAATACTAAGTAACCCTTCCTGGACTGTCCTCTCATCCTGATTCCCAGACAGTTTCAAAATGAAAATGAGGTTGAGTCTGGGCATATACAGCTTATGTGGTTTAATAAGAAAAATTGGGAAGATGGGAGCCTGGTGGTAGTGCAGCGGGTTAAGCGCAGGTGGCGCAAAGCACAAGGACCTGGCAGAAGGATCCTGGTTCGAGCCCCCCCCCAGCTCCTCAACTGCAGGGGAGTCACTTCACAGGGGTGAAGCAGGTCTGCAGGTGTCTTTCTCCCACCCTCTCTGTCTTCCCCTCCTCTCTCCATTTCTCTCTGTCCTATCCAGCAACAACGACATCAATAATAGCTACAACAATGAAAAACAAGGGCAACAAAAGGGAATAAATAAACACTGGGAAGACAAGCAGTATTAGTTATGAACTCAATGGGGCTGGCCCCGGTGATTGGAAAGAAAGCCCCAGAGCTGCATTTCAGATACTGTTTGTGTTAGTCACAGTGGGTTTGCAAGTGAGATGTTGAATGCTAAGTGTAATCAAGATGGGGGGAAGTCAGCGAGTACCATTCCAGACCCATTCGAGGTCCCGTCAAGAAGAAAAGGATCATTTCGTTATTCCTCTACTCACGAGACATAAAGGCTATCTCTCACCTAATGAGTAGGTCCCCTGTGCTATGTAACGTCTCACAGGTTTAGCAGCTGCTACCAACATTAGCAGTGATGAGTCTGTGTTATATTAGGACTTTACAGTAAGTGCGATGTGTGAAGAATGGAATAATGCAGTAATGCACATCACCCAGCAGTTGGATGTCTGAGTGAAGAAGGGTGCTTATGACATAGCTAAAATAGGTTGGTTAATGAAGGTGGCTTTGTTTTCCTATCTCCAGGGCCCCTGACAAATACCCACTCTCCATGGCTGTCCTGAAAACAGCTAACTGACCCCCAGGTTGCCAAACAGCTGCATTCTGATGTCATTCCCCTAGGGCCACCTCCAGAAGCCAGTGTGAAACAGTCATCATCTCCTTTTTCCAGCAGTTTCCAGCCAACCGGGACATTTCAGCAGCTGATAAAGTGTTCAGAAAACTTCAGTTTGTTTTCTTTGAAGTCATCTTTAAATTTTTATCTTGATAAGAAAATTACCATAAAAATGGGTCCATCATTTAAAAAAGCTTCTTGCATCACAGGCAACTTGCTTTTTAACTTGACATATAGTACATCAGATGTGAGTATGTAATCCTTTTTTCTTTTCTTTCTTTCTTTTTCTTTTCTTTTTTTTTTTTTTTTTGCCACCAGGGTTATCACTGGAACTCAGTGCCTACACAAGTCCACCATTTATGATTTATGGTGAACAGATCTTTTCCTTTTTTCTTTATTTTCTGATAGAGATGGAGAGTATAAGAGAGGGAGACAGAGGGAGAAAGAGAGACACCTGTAGCACTGCTCCCCTACTTGGAAATCTTCCCCTCATCAGATGGGGGGGCCATCAGCTTCAGCCCGGGTCTATGTTCAAGGTGTATGCTACCAAGGTCCCACGACCTGGCCCCTGCTATGTGATTCATGTTGGTCAAACTTAGACACTTTTCTTTAAAGTAGCCTTCAGCACTTAGAAAGGCGAAAAATTAAATCGCTGAGCAAGTCAGGTGTAACTGTGGACAGTTTCCATTGTTATAATACAGGGGATGTAAAATTTGAAGTTCAGGTTCATCTAAGACCGCAAATGTTATCTATAGAAATGCCATCCCCAAGGAATCAGTCTAATCAAAGAATGTCATCGTCTTGCCTACTCTTGTATTACACCCTTCGCTTTTAGAAACGTGAAACTTCGAGTGATGGAAAACAACATTCCAGAGGACCCAGCAGCCAGTGGCTGTCTAGTCTGTGCATATCACTAGAATTTCAGCCTTATTTTAAAATTGATTTTATAACTGGGAAATTGTGTGAAATCATCATCAGACACCAGTCCTGTGAGTACAGTAGTGTAGAGACTCACTTAAGTCACAAATCTGAAAAGTCTCAGTTGACCCAGCCCTATTTGTCAACTTACTACCAGCTGGATCCCTTATCTGGTGACCACCCTGTAACCACAGCTTCCATTTCCTTCTTGGGTTTAATATTCAGTAGGAACAACTTCTGGAACATAAGTACCTCCAGACATCTTTATTATTTTCCAAGTGTGTCTACATGATAGACTGTCTTTTCAGTTGCCTAGAAACCAAGCTAATGAGTGGCTAAAATCCTTATTCTGTGTGTATGTGTGTGTGTGTGTGTGTCCCATATTACAAAATAGCACAAACTATAATGTTTAGTGATTCTTTAAATATAACAGTGTTTTGTTCAAATTAGCAGTTACTATGCTACCAGCAAAACAGATCCATGAATTTTCAAGTGAATCCATCAGAGCAAGTATTGTCTGTCATGTACTTATTGTGTAAATCTTTTCCTTTGTTTTAATATTGTAGAATTTCTTGCTAGCCACCTTTACCTCAGTTTTTAGCAACATCTAAACTGTTCTGTGGCTGCAACCTCAGCTCAGTGAAAGAGCATGTATTTCACATATGTGAGACCCTGAGTTTGAAATAAATAAATGAAGTGCAGTCTTTTAGACTTGAAGTTCTAGAATGTAGAAAGAGCATGTCTTCCTCCCTATACTGGATTTTTTGTGTGACGCGGTATTACTGGTAAAATATCTGATTGCATCATAACCACAGGGACCTTCGCTTCAACATTCGCCGAGTCTGAAACCTCACTTGTCAGAGAAGCCAGGAGACTTAACGTCTCATATTTTAAACTCATGAGAGTAGCGGACTCCTCTTTCTAGCTGTAGAGTTAAACATCCCCCGCCTGTTGCCCCTGCCAACTCTTCTCTCGCCCTGCTGGCTAATGTCTCCCTTGCTTGGCTGACTGGCATGTCTTCCCAAGGTGAGGCAAGTCTGACTCCTAGTATTCTCCTAGAAGTTTTCACTATGCTAAAGAAAATAAGGCAGTTTTTCTTTTTTTTTTTTTTAAGGGACAGTCCTCTTGATTGATAGGATGATATGAAAAAGACTTTGTGGAAAACAAAAACAGAAAGTACTTCGAGCTAAAATTGGTCTGGAGTTGTATACCCATTTTCTGATCTGCAAATGCAATTTTATGACTATATAGGATTAAAATTTAGTGAGCGTCCTTTTACTCTCATGGGCATTTTTTTTAAGTAGTATTCATCATGAATTAGTAGACATCTATGGGACTTTGGGGCTCACTCTTCAACTCTTGAATATATTAAAATGTTAGCATGTTTGTGGTCCCAGAGTTAGCATGTAAATTATTTCTTGCATATATCTTTCAGTACAAAAATAATGTGCACATATCAATACCACTCTAGATGATGCATCACTGCTCTTGAGGCCAAAGGAAGCCACAGATGGGAAAGGCTTAAGGTTGAGATGCTTTTTTCCTTTCTTTCTTACTTTCTTTCTTTCTTCTTCTTTTTTATTTATTTATTTTTTTAATTTTTCTGGGTCAAGTATTGACGAAGGCAAGACCTTGGAATTTTCCATGGCACATGGGATTTAATAAAATTTGTTAGCCAAGAATGTCTTTGAGCAGTACCTCTTCTGATACTGCTCCAGCCTGAACTTTATGTTAACTGAGCCTCGGTGGACTATAAATGGGCTGTTCCATCCCTACAAGATACAGTGTGTGTGAGGGTAATACACTTCATAATTTCTGTTTTCTTTTATACGCTTTGAGACAAGTTCATGGGGCTGGGTGGTGGAGCACCTGGTTGAGCACACACGGTATAGTGCACAAGGACATAGGTTCGAGCCCCTGATCCTCACCTGCAGAAGGGGGAGCTTTGTGAGTGGGGAAGCATGGCTGCAGGTATCTCTCTGTCTCTGTCCCTATCTCTCCCTCCCCTCTCTACTTCTGTCTCTATCCAATTAATGAAGATTAAAGAATAAAAGAAATGAAAGCCATATTATTAAAAAGAAAGAGAAGTTTGTCACAAACTTTGGAAAATGTAATGATTTGATATTTATTTGTGGTCAGGTGTTGGTAATCCTGGATACTATTAGTCAGTCCCCTTGCTAGTCACCACCACTGAGTGATGTGGGATTGGTTATTTATCAGACAGGGTTTTTGCTTGTTTGCTTGTTTGTTTTGATAGCAAGTACTCCACATACCAGTTATACATTCTTTACTTTTCCCTACCTGAAAATTCAGGGCTGGGAGGTAAAGTGAGCTCCAAGACTTTATACCCGTATATGTATACAGATAAGTGTCTGTGCAATCACTTAGTTGCTATCCTCTCCCCTAAATATTGCATTCTTGGGTCTCAACAATAGATACTAGAAATTTAGAGGGAAAGAACAAGATTTAAGTCTTGTTTTTCATGTGTATGTATCAATGGTCAAAGTAACAGAGGTAGGACTTTTTGGTATAGTACATATGAGAGGTCGTGACCAACTTTATTATGTTAGTAAGATATGGAATGAACACTGCTCTGCTAACGTTCTTTTGACTAAATTGACTCTTACTCTGGAATCTGCGGTATATTTTGCCTCCTGCCATACTACGTCTAATTCTTTCTTCGTCTTCGTCAGACCTCCCATGCTGTTAAGTGTGTGGGTGTAATGGTGGCTTGTAAGAGGGTCATTCACCCCTGAAGAAAACACTCCTATGGGGTCACCACGTATAACCCACACTGTAATAGCTGTAAATGGGATTCTCTACAAAGTCTCAGATCTCGCCGTACATCTATGTTCTTGAAATCCTCCTTCCCTCAATCCCACTTTATCTCTTTCAGTCGCTCATATGAGAAAAGTTCTGAAATAATTAATGGCGTTATCTTTCTTCCCCTCCCTTCAGGTCAAAAAATATTTTGAGCTTGAACCACTTGCGCGGGGAAAACGCTGGATCCTGCAGCCCTGCTCACTGGATGATATGGATGCTTTGAAAGATAGCTTCTCTCAGCTGATAAATTTGTTAGAAGAGAAAGATCATGAAGCTGTACGGATGTGAAGTCTGGCAAAGAAAGCAGGTTCTCAAGAGACCTTGGACCTATCAAGTTCACCCATTTGATTTTATTTTGGTATATCAAGACTGTCAGGCTTCAGTATCTATTTCCCTCTGGTTATCTCAAATGCTCATCTCTCTGTTAAAGTGGATATTCTGTAAATCAGGTGAATTATCATTGGCATTAACATCAAGTACACACTACTGAGAGAATTTATTCTCTGTTTATCACTAATTATCTTCACCGCATGTCTCTTCCTTCTGTTGCTCTAAGTGTCTCTTCTGTATTCTATGTTAAGATGAATAGAATCCATGGCTCACAGAAATCAGATCCTTTCTGAAAGACTCAGGGATACTCACAGAACCCTGACTCATTTTTCCCTGTGTTTGTGTTTGGAGGTTTAGTACTCCTCAGACCATGTGTATCATTTTCAAGAACTCTTAGAGGTTCTACTTTATATTGTTTTACTTTATTTAACTTTAATTTTTTTTGTATACTGGCCTTAAAGATGATGAAAAAAATCGAGCACCAAAAACTCCAATTTTTCACCTTATCAGAAAGGAAATTCTGCCATAGTCAAATCAGCTTTGAATAACGTACAGACAAGATGCTTATTTCCCTGATGTACATCTGAAGTTACCTCCTCCTTTCTCTCTCTTAAGAGCGAGCGGAGGCATTGTTTTCATTTTGAGACAAGTTAGTGAAAATGTAGGTAGGCACAGTGCATGAACACAGATTACTCTTTCATCTGGCCCTCAAATATTTTTACTGGAAATATTACCCTGTATAAAATCAACTGCAACACAACATATCTTTTTTCAAAAAAAAAAAAAAAACTTAAGTGTCTAATTGAAAAAAAATAATTTTTAAAATAAGAGATGAAAAATTTTAAATAACCCAATGAGAGATAGTTTACACTGGCTAAGGTTTAAACTGGGTGGACTAATAAGATGATAAAGATATCATCTGTGTATTCATTCATTAAGTACTAATGGAGTTTAATGGAGTCTGCTAATGTCGCCATCTAGTAATTAAAAGTCTATCAGTATTTCTATTATAAGCCTCTATTTTCAGGGGTTGCAATGTGCCCTTAAAAATTGTACTGGGACTGCAGTAAATACATACTTTTAGGGCTCAGATTCAGTTTTGGAACTAAATTAGTTTTCATTTAATTGAATGATAACATTACATAGAAATAAATGTACAGTTTTACTAAGGTTTGGGATCTTTGGCGTTTTTCTATATCAGGAATAATCTATGGATATTGAAGTTTATGAGTAAAATATTCTGTGGAACATTTTGTAAAAATTTTTTGGACCATTTAAAATACTAACTGGCCAAATGATAGGAAAAAAAAAAAAAACCTGCTCCCTACACCAGAGCAATAAAAACATGTTTGTAAGTTTTTGGTAGCATGAACTGATATCTAAATACCACAGACTCAGCCTACATTACAGGGTGACGTAAGACCTTGTAATTCTTCAGAAGATAGACATCATTCAGATCCAGTTTTTGTGGTTTAATCTTGTAGGTGGATTTTAATGTAATCATTACCTTTGAAGCCTAGGATACTTTCTTTAAGCATTTTTTAATGGAGTGGATCAAAACAGATTCATAGTCAATTTTGTCTACAGCTTCCCTGAGAATTTTTACACTATGTAATCTGTGAACAGCACAAAAACTTTTATCCCAATGACCAGTTACCCAGCTCCTGATTTCACTTTATCCTGTTGTGCTCATCTTCTATGGAAAAAAAAAATATATATATATATGTAATAAATGATTATTAGGCATTGCTTCCTCTGCAAGTTCATTAAATGTAGAGTGTTGTCTTTTGAAGATACTATGGCTGAGTGCTCCCAAGCCATCTGTTAAATGACTTCCGTGTGTGTGTGTGTGTGTGTGTGTGTGTGTGTGTGTGTGTGTGTTCATGTGTGTGCCAGAGATGGGCTTCTTCTCAGACCCACGACTGTCTGCAGTGTCTCAGCCGTCAGAATGAAAACATTATCAATCAGTACCCAACAGCAGCTGTTTTTGACAAGTTTCTGTCTGACGCCTAATGCTTTACAACTGTCAATACGGCTCCTTCTTTGTCTAGCAGTTCGGAGCTCGCCGGCTTGCTGCATCCTGTCTTGTAACCCTGGAATTTGCTGTGTTTTGGAAATCCACTTGGGGGGAGGGGAGGGGGGTTAGGCTGGGCATATGTGGGTGGGGGGTGGGTGTGCGTCCGTCCGTAACTGCCGGATTCCCATTTTCATGTAAAGTGCCACAGGTGTCTTAGTTGGCATATTCAGATATTATATAGGAAAAACAGTCTGTTATGTATTTCTTTACTCAGCTTCTTGTTATATTTATGGGAGTTACCCATTTTGTACCTTACTTGCTAAAGCAGTTGCCTTTTTTGCAATGGCAATTAATTTATATGACAGAACTTTCTATCTATTGTAGTCGACAATATCGGTTGCTGACTAACTGCCCTACTGCCCTGTCTCTCTCTTAAACTATCTTGTATGTATACTTAGAGGTTAACAGATTTTGTGTTGGACAGCTGCCAGGCAAGAAGAACTTGTATTGTCCTCAATTTATATATGATTTCCACGATCTTCAAATGAAAATAAATGCTGAGTAGAATTGATGTTTTCAGACTGACTCCTTTCAGCTTAGCATTTGGGAGTCCCAGATTTCTATTTACATGTGTGCTGCCTGTTTGAGTCTTCAAAATAAGTTCTGCTACTCTTGGGTCAAAACAAATGATTGATTCAGATTTCCTTTGAAGCCATTGTGAAAACCTTCGAGACACACACACACACACACACACACACACACACACACACAGAAGGAAAAAAAAAAAAACAGTGTCTTTTCCAGTTGGTTTGTCATCAGCAGCAATTTGTTTTCCTTGGAGCCATTTCTTCAGAATGTGTGAGCAGAGTGAAGATGTCAGAGCGCCATCCTTCAATCAAGGCGTCATTTTATAACATTGGCTGCAAGAGTAACTTTCTAAGAGTGACTCAGTTTAGTGCAGTGAACAATTTCCTTCAATGGTGACCGATGCCCTTGGAGAATAAGTAAATGTTTTTAATTGACTTGAAAAGAAATTTTGGGTCTTTACAGGTCCATCTTTAAGGATATAAGTTCTCTATTAAAGAGAGAGTGGGAAAGAAAAAAAAGAAAATGGATGGATGAAAATGGAAAGAAAATTAAAAAAAAAAAAAAACAGCACATGAAAACTTCAAATCCCAGTTCTTGTCTGGTTCCCAGTGCAACATTACACTGACATTTATTATTTGATTACACAGAAAGTTTTCAAAACTTCACTACTAAGCTGGGATCCAACCTACATTCCTAGACTTGTCTCCAAGGTAGGCAATTAGCGGTCATCCAATTCCTAGGCGTCTCAGACAGACCAATCCAGGCTCATGTGGACTAAACTGTAAGATTTTCATAGCAAATGGAGTTTCTTAATGTCCAGATGGAATATTCAGACTTGAGTGGAAATCCAATATTCATGCCTGGCTTCGTCCTTTTTATAATTTTAGAGTGCATTTTCATTAACCTCCTGACCTAATGGCGCAAACAGAAAGGAAGAGGTGTGTGGAGGGGGCTCGAATGGGAGTTGCCCTTTGGGATCTGTCATTTTCAATGCCTTTGGAAGCGGTGGGGGGATCTGTCTTTGTTATGCAGACACTTGAGGAGAATATAGATTCCCTGCCTTCTCCTTTCCTCTAGCCTGGGTCCTGGAGATCTGGAATTCATGCTGTGAAATGCATTATCACAACATGTTGGGAATTCCTGGCTCCCAGGAGTTCACAACTTTTGGTCACCTTGAGTCAGCATGATTAAATGATTTGCATCTCAGGGTTAAATGTTTTCCAACTCAAGATGCATGAAGTGACTGATGAGCCCAAGCTTTGGCACCTACCCCACCCCCCATCGACTTACTTAGGAACATGAAAAGGATCCCTTGTAAGACTTAGAAGCCTCAGATGGGGTATCGGTTTCCCCTCCCCTTTCCCAGGGTCTCTTTGAATTAAACCCAAAAGAAGAACTTTCCTTCCACCCACTGTTTCATTAGAGCTGGAGAGTCTGTCTTCCCATCTTGCAGACTCATCTACTTGGGATAACGCTTTATACCAATGACTTTCTAAGAAACAATGCAGAGAATTTCAAGAGGCACTGAGAAGAATCTCTTACACACATCTTGTCTAGCACCAGTCCCTATTTCCTCACGAAACAGAAAGGGGGAGGTGAGGGGGTGAGGGGGTGGGGCTGTGAATGCATGCATTTTCTGTCAGATCCTCTATATTTCCTCTTGCATTCCAGTTCTGCTCTGCTCACTGGGTCCGGGCTTCCTAAGGCCACCTACAGTGTTGCCGGGCTCAGCTTGCCCCCACATTTTCATACTCTGCTTAAGTCCTCAGATCACACAGGCTCCCCCCCCCCCCCAACACTGTATGAATAGTCATTTCTTCCGAGAAAAGAGTCTGGGTTTTGTGATTTTAAACAGTTTCACCTACTGTATATACCTTGTGAGGTCCCTGGTCCCCTGCTTGGGGAGTCAGGAAAAAGACTCTTTGATTTCATGCCTTGTTAGCCTCAGTCAGGTTTATAGCACATCTGACTCCTAGCCTTCTTGCTCTACCAGACGTTTCCTCAAGGATGGACCAACTTGGGTACAGTCATGAAACTGTTATAAAAAAAAGGTCTGCAAACTACCAAAGAAGAATGGATTCCTTCCTTTCCTTTGTTCAAGAATCTTTCCCTGTTATTCTGGTGCTTTCAGAATATTCTCCACAGATAACTACAGATTGGTTCTAGCAAACATCTGTTTAGCCATAGAGATGAGCAGGCATGTTGTCCCCAGAGAGGAAAGCCTGCTGTAAGCACATAGTGCCAGGGTACACACTAACAAAAATAAGCTTTGAATAAGCAGCAGTTCCCACTCTCATCTCCCTGTGTCCTTATGGGACATGACGAGGCGAAAGAACTAGCTGTTTCAAAAAAAAACTCAAGATCACTTACATCACAGGCAATTCTTCCTGGATGTGTCAGCCCAGCCTAGAATGCCTTCACTGACCTGTGATTCATGGAGACAAAGGCTGGAGCACCAGTATCGAGCAGATATCAGACGGAACACCGATGATTACCTTGCAAGCAGCAGGATGGCTGAAAGGCCTGACCTGATAATGTCCTCCATGTCTGGACAAGCTTACAGAGCACATTGGTGGGGGGGGGGGGGGGGGGAGAAGGGGGAAGGCATGGTGCTGTTTTTAAAGGGATTCTGTGAAAAATCTTTCTGGAGAAAGGGGTGAAGCCAGGATTCTCACCTGAGAGGCCCTCGTGCAGATGAGTTCTGAGTGGCTTATGCATAATCCATGTAAGAACCAAACAGAAAAATGCATGCCAAGGGTACCCTGAAGACGATTCTGGTATGATATGATGATTAAATCATAGATTTATGCTCATGCTGAAACCTACATTCAACCACATCATGCTTTATGCTAATAAAAGTTAAAATTTATATGTTGTGCATGTACAAACTATTGTATTTTACTGTTGACTGCAAACCCTTTATCCTCCAATAAAGAAATTAAAAAAAAAACAATTAAAATTTATGTAATGATCAGTTAAAAAAAAAAACCAAAAAACATAGATTTAGACTGGACCTTGTTGGAGTGGGAACAGCTCACCGAAGGCAGAAAGGCAGAGACAGGAATGCGAGCACTAAGTCTGCTTGTCATTTTCTATCCTCTGGAGCAAGTCAGGCTCAGCTCTGGACCTTCTCCGGCTGTTTTGCAACTTTCTCGACATGGAGTGTGTGAACCCAGTGCTTTTTAAGTAGCTTCAATGGGATGTTTCAGAAGGCAGTGTGCCGAGACTCAATTTACCTTTGTGCTTTTTACAGGTTTTTACCTCACAACTGGAATTTTTGGTTTCAACAAGTTTTAAGTCTTTATTTTTTAAAGAATGTATTTATTTATTCATGAGAAAGATAGGTAGAGAGAGAGGAAGAACCAGATATCATATCACTCTAGTACCTGTGTTGCTGGGAACTGAACTCAGGATCTCATGCTGAGAATCCAGTGCTTTGTCCACTACACCATCTCCCAGACCACCAAGTTTTCAGTCGTTTCATTTATTCATTTATCTAATATGGTTTCGTTGCAAACCTAGTACGTACCAAACATTGAGTTTCATATTTGGGAAGCAGTAGTAAACAAGACATACTTAGTCATTTCCTCTCTAAGACTTTAATTCCTATGACATTGGTTAAATGGGATTATTCCTGACAGGAGAGGTTTTTTTTTTTTTTAAACTGGGATAGGAGGCATTTCGTTATGTTAAAATTGTAATTTGAGTCTCTTAGATTTTTAAATTTATTATTTATTTATTTATTTATTTATTTTACCAGAACATGACTCAGCTTTGGCTTGCAATACTGCTGGGGTTTGAACTTGGGACCTCAGACCCTCAAGCATAAATATCATTTGCATAACCATTATGCTGTCTCCCCAGCCTACTAGGTTTCCTTCCTTCCTTCCTTCCCTCCTTCCTTTCTTTCTTATTTTGTCTTTTTTCCTTTCTTCTTTCCTTCTTTTCCTTCTTTTTTTTATGGTTCAAATTCCAGGTTTTCAGCCCTCTGTTTTCAGTACTGTTTAACTTCCTTTGAGCCCATTAATAAAACTACATGTCTAAACAAACTCATACTCAGAAAAGGACTTGCCTCTTTTTTTTTTTTTTTTTTTGGGCATCTTTCTAAACAGAACTCTGTAAAGCTAGCACCTTATTTCCTGCTGTTTTATTGCTACAAGGATGAGGCGTGTGTCTAGCACACCAAAGTACTTCCAAAGTGCAAAACCAAGCTCCTGTCAATTACAACTGTTCTTTCCACGTTTCTGTATTCAAAGGACTTTTTTCTTCTTCCTCTAGAAGAGACTGACCTCATCTTCTGAAATCTGAAAATGTATCTATATTTGAAAGGCTGAATGTTGATTCTTCAAGGGCAAAATTCTTATTTAGTGGTAGTTTAATACATTTCATTGCACTTAATAGTAAAGATGAAGGAAAGAAGGAGGGAGGGAGGAAGGAAGGAAGGAAGGAAGGAAGGAAGGAAGGAAAGAAGGGAGAGAGAGAAAGAAGAAGAGGAGAAGGAAGGGAGGGGGGAAGAAGGAAAGAGTTCACCCCACTGCTTATTAGTCACATGGCCTTCCAATAACTGTTGCTTTACTGTGTCTCAATCTCATCTTCACAGTGGAGGGCTCAGAAGAGTTCTTGTGAAGATTGGTTAGTCCCATGCACGCAGACTCCTCCTCCTCCTCTTGGCACGAGCACATTGGTTACATTAGGAAAATGGTAACTATGACTCCAGTAATGTATGTTTGAACCCAAGCTCTGTATAAACTAAAGCAAGTTGGGAGGTACAAATGGTGAGGTTTTACAGCCAATGAAATTGCATAATGGTTACAACATCTGTCTAGGAACTTTGTCCTAGTCTGGTCATGCTCAGGTAAACGTAGTCCCAGTGACATCCACAGCCTCAGTCTCCCCCAACCTAGGTACCTACTCTTGTTATTTATTAATTCATTTAACTAAAACAGATTGAATGTGTTCTACTGAATCTGTGTGAGGCTTTGGATGCTCAGAACTAGACATTTGCTACTTATTTATGTTTATTTATTTAAAGGTTACTATTTATTTCTAGAGCTTCTTGTGTGGTGGTGAACTTCCAAATCAAATAAACTGTAGTGCTACATATGTAATGTTACCTTTGTAAGTCTTTTTTTTTTTTTCTGTCTGTCATCAGCAGGACTTTACCACTCCATTCTATTTTTTTTTTTTTTTAGATAGAAAGAGAGAGACAAAGAGAGAAAGAGAAGGGAAGAAACCACACAGCCCCAAAGCTTCCCCTAGTGTGGTTGGAACTAGGCTGAAACCTGGGTCAAGTACATGGCAGAGCAGACACCTTTCTCAGTGATCTGCCAGCCTACCTTTTAAAAACTTTGTGATGCTTAATGCATTTCACTGACATTACTACCTGGATGCCAGAAGTTAACTCGGCCAATGAAAGCAGATAATTTGTGTGTCTGAGACTCAAGAGACCACCTTATGCCAGAGCTGAGCATTGCTCTGGTTTCTCTCTCTTAACAAATAAACATTTTTTTTAAAAAAATTCTGAACTTTATTAAATTAGAGGCAAGAGTTTCAAACTTGATATCTTCTTCATAAGACTGGGATTACATAAAGTGAGTTTCAATATCAGTGATCATATAACTGATTCATACTCACTGTGGAATATACAAAGATTATAGCAAAGAAAAACTGTCTTACAAGAGCTAGATGGAAATATATATATTAATATGTATTAATATATATTATATATATATATACTAAGCCTTCTCTCAGAGCCCATTTCACAGGTGTGCAGGTTAAGCACTTAAATACTTTCCCATGCTCCTAAGGGCCTTTACCTGCTGTCACTGTCTTGAAGTCATCATTATCACTGAATTTATGTTTAATTGAATCAAGTCCAACTAGAGAGCCTCTGTTCTCCATGTACATAGAGGAGATTCTGCAATATGTATGTCCTTGCCTGCCTGCCTACATGTAGCATTTCCAGAGCCTTCCATAGACCCATGATGGATATGTTCTCAAACTAAGGACATGATAAGTAGGTTAAGTATAAGACCATGTAAGAGGAATCATTGGCTATCAGCAGAGATCATACTGTCTTTAAAAAGATTTAAATATTTATTTATCATTTTTGTAAGATTTTATTTATTTATTTCGAATAAAGAAAAAGATGGGAGTTGGGTGGTAGTGCAGCAGGTTAAGCACACATGGCACAAGGATCCTGGTTCGAGCACCTGACTCCCCACCTGCAGGAGGGTCGCTTCACAGGTAGTGAAGCAGGTCTGCAGGTGTCTATCTTTCTCTCCCCCTCTCTGTCTTCCTCTCTTCTCTCTATTTCTCTCTGTCCTATATAACAAAGACAACATCAATAATAATAACAACAATAATAACTACAACAACAATAAAAAAAACAAGGGCAACAAAAGGGAAAGTAAATAAAGAAATATATTTTAAAAAAAGAAAGAAAAAGATAGGGAAGTGGGAGATAGAGAGGGAAAGAGCCAGAGAAACACCTGCAGCCTTGTTCACTGCTTATGAAGCTTCCCCCTGCAGGTAGGGGCAGGGGGCTTGAACCTGGGTCTGTGTGCATGGTAACATTTACACTAAACCAGGTTGCCACTGCCTGGCCCTAATGGCTGAAGGTCATACATTCAATCCAGACTGATTTTCCCCCAGATGCAGGTAGATGTCTATGGCATTCTAAGAAACACCAACATTCAAGGAGCCATTCATTATTCCTGGTTTCACCCAGATTTTACCGTATTATCTATTTTCATGTAGAAAGAGAGAGATGGAGGGGAAAAAGGGAATATTATAGCACTGAAGCATCCCCCAGTATGGCAGGGACCAGGTTCCACCCTGGGATATGCACATGACAACACCACCATGCTATCCAGGTGAATTATCTTACAGACCCTGCTGTATTCTTTCTTGCCTGTTACTTCGTTGTGTAGGTTTCACTTAGTATGAGTTATTACCCTGAAAGTAATAACATAGAATGTAGGGAGAGATCAGGAGAACCATAGCTCTAGTTCTTTTCAGTCTGTTCTTTCTCCTCAGTAGCCAAAGTTAAAGGGCTGGTGAAATGTGTTATGTATCCAGAAGTGAATAACATCAGATGAGTTCATTTTGTAAGAACACAAATGCATGCTAAGAAATGTGAACTATTATTATATAATTTCAATGATTTGGGCAACAGATAAAAATTGATACTTTTTCAACATAAAGGTGGTTAACTTTATTCTAATAATCTTATTTTTTAAACTTTGTGGTCCATCAGTTTCAAGACCTTACAAGACAGAGAATGAAAAAATCAGCAGCATTTTCCCCCCTGGTTTTTAGACGGTGTCCCTGATTTTCATTTTGTACTGGACCCTGAAAATCATGTAGGCAGACCTACCCTCAATAAATGTATGGACTTTGAAATAAATTGGGTTTGAATTCCAGCATCAGCACTTAGAGACCATGGGCAACTTGCTAGCCTTTTCTAAGTTCAATTTCTTCATCTGTAAAATGGAAGTATTAATAATTGATAGTATTAATAGCCTAAAGAAGAAGGTTTAAGAGAAACCCTACAAATTAAAAAAACAACAAGACCGGGGGATAGTTCAGTAGGTAGAACACACACACTACCATGCTTGAGTCCCTAGGTTCTATCTCCAATATGAAAGGGAAGTACCATGGACAGCGCCAAGGAAATTCCATGGATGATGGATCATTGCTTCAGTGTCAATGCTCCTTAGTCTCTCCCTCTCTTCTCTCTTCTGATATATAGAAGTTTTTTAAAAAGGAAAGAAATAAAGTTGACTATGGAAGCTATAGTCAAGCTCTAATTTCATTCTTCGGTGCTGAGAGGGAAAAAAAAAAAAAAAACCAAACAACAAAAGCTTTGTACCTTTTGCCCACTCTACAGCGTAGATGTGATAACTGTTAGTTCTTACACTCGCTGTGATTGTAGTTTTACCGGGGTAAAATAGTAGTGACCATATTTACTGGTGCTGGTATCCACCACAAGGTGATGCTGATACAGCTGTACTCCACCTGCTCCCACTTCAGTGACCCCTCTCTCTTGTTGGCACATGTCACTCATTCTCTAGAAGTTGACTCTTCCTGAGTCTTTGCCATCTTCTGCATGACTGATTCCAGATAGAGCAACCCTTTCATGAATGATGACCAAGATATTCAGGGGTCACAAAGTACAAAATAGAAGAAACTTCTAGAAAGATTCCATGATGTATGGCAACGTAAAGAGTAGGTGCCTTGCATGTTTATCCAGGAAAAGCCAGACTTTTTGGTTTCTGAGTCTTCTGGATATCAAAGAGATTTGTTTGTCTACTTGGTGTCAGAAAGTTTCATGGGAACATGTCTTTTAACTAGACACAGTCCTGGTATTCTAATCCTACTTTTGAATGCACAGATAAAAAAAAAAAACTGAACACTGATACAGACATAGTTGACACTAAAGATGTCACTCCAGAAGTTACCCAACAGAACTTCCAAGGCAATGGTCTGTAGGCAACTGACATAAAAACCCAGAGTCCTCCTACAAATGCAGATTTCTGAATCTTGCTCCAAGAGGTATTTAGTCATAGGCCCAGGAATCTGTATTTTAGCAGACTTCTTGGGTGATTCTGACTTAAAGTGTTTGTGGACAGCAGAGGGCAGAAGAGGGTGGTGAACAATGGTGAACATGAGTCAGGAGTAAGAAACTTCAGCTCATCATACATCAGGCATGTTCTTCCTGGATGGCTTGGTCATTGCTCTGGAATGAGAGCTGATGAGTCCTCTTTCGACTTGGGGTTCTGAGTGTCGAGTTGTTGTGTCAGCCCTATATGAAGTGGCCTTCTGGCAGTGAAACGAGGAGCTCTCCAAGAAAACAGGGATGGGCAAACTGCAGACTCTGAAGAAAATCATTTGAGTATACTCAGTCTCTGGTATACTCACCCCCCCCCCCCGCCATCACCACACCCACACCCCAGATGTCAAGAACAAGCTACATTGCACTGCCATGGAGTTATAGCAAGATGTGACAATGTGTGTGAAGCAGAGAGGATTTTGTGGAAACCAATTTCTTTTTCTTCAGCTTGGATAGTGCTTTGTGCAGGTTGGGTAAGTGCTCTGCTCTCTCTCTCCTTTCTATAGTCACACTTCTCCCACATTACAGGGATGCATTGGATCGACCTTCTCGTGGTGCATCCCGTGAGTCCCCCATTCATTGGGGAAACTGACCATCCTTCCTAGCCGTCTGAATCCACATGGATCCCAGTCACTTTCAAAGCCAGCAACAAGCAGCTCCTGACAGTTTTCAACCTGACGCTGTTGACTGGCTATGGAAGAAGGGCAAACACTAGAAGAAGAACAGAAGAAAGGCAGGCCTCTTAACTATCCCTGATTCTGGTTAGGCATCCAGTGACCCCAGAGCTTGAAGATACACAGTGATACGGCAACATCGCCCCGCCAGATATTCGTCGGGATGCGGCATCATCTAAGTTCATTTCCCACGTCTACGCTCGACCGGACCTGCCAATATACGCGGAGATCTTCGCCCACCCCGTCCAACGCTTGACGTCTCGTCACCCAATCTGGTCCCCTACGCCTACACTGAACTTCTCTGTTCCAGTCTCTTGGAAACAGAGTTGGCAGTCAGCTGAGGTCAAGAACAAACACCTCATCACAGACCCCTGCAAGCGTCAACCCGGCTTTGACCTAGCACGTTATGATTGGGCCCTCCTCAATCGCTATCGAACAGGCCATGGCCGGTGCGCCGCTATGTTCCATCGCTGGGGAGCCAGAGACGACCCGAACTGCCCCTGCGGCTCCAGACAGACTATGACCCACATAGTCAACGACTGCCACCTCTCCAGATTCAAAGGAGGTCTCGAAACTTTACATCAGGCTCAACCTGACGCTGTTGACTGGCTACAGAAGAAGGGCAAACGCTAGAAGAAGAAGAACAGCAGGAAAAGAAGTGACACAGGTATAACCCTGCAAAGAAAGCAGTGGTTAAACAGAGGGCCACTGTGCACTGTCACAGCACCCCCTCCATGTATCTTGTCTTGGAAGACCCTTTTGCATTTATTCTATCCCACTTGCCCAGTTGTTTGTCAGATAAAAGCAAAGAACAAGGAATACAAGCTTGGATATGTATCTGTGACCTCACCTCCCTGCAGAGGTTTGTCATCCTCAGTAGAAACAGGAATTACCATCCTCCTTCAATACAGTCTTTACAGTATGAGGCTGGAAAAGCCATCAAAAGCATTAGAGTGTTTACTCAACATTCCCATCTATTTGCTGCTCAATTAACATGATTTGCAGCTGAGAAAATAATAGTCTCATCAGTCAGAGATAAGTCTGGAACTGTGAAACAAAGGGGAGAGAGCTGATGATGTTTATAGAACTTATTGCAAACAAATGTACTTCAAAAGGCACCATGGTGACAGATTCTGTTTCACAGAGCCCTCCCATTCTCCTAGGCTTACAGAGACCCTTCTGACAACTTTGTTGGCTGTTTTCACCACTAGCCTGCTGCTTCAGGATCTCTTATCTTGGTGGAATTGATCTAGTCTGGAGTCTAGATTTATACTGTGCAGAACTTGTCTGGATTAGGTGTGCTATGCATGTAAAATATACACCGGATTTCAAAGACTTCACTTTGCACCTCCCCTCAATAAAAAACCTTATTAATAATTTTCACGGGGCTGGGCGGTAGCACAGCGGGTTAAGCACATATAGTGCAAAGAGCAAGGAGCCCAAGTTGAAGGCCCCAGCTCCTCACCTGCAGGGTCATTGCTTCACAAGCAGGTCTACAGGTGTGCTTCTTCCTCTTCCCCTCTCTCAGTTTCTCTCTGTCCTATCCAATGAGGAGTGGGGGTGGGAAAAAGTCTCCAGAAGCAGTGGATTCATAGTGCAGGCACTGAGCCCCACTGATAACCCTGGAGGTAAATAATAATAATTTTCAGATAGTATGTCATTTTGACACATTGTGGTTAATAACATATATTCTCCTACATAAATGCTACCTAGGCCCAATCCTGCTTAGTTTTCAGGATCGAGTGAGTTCAGGTAATCTCAGAGTGGTATGACCACAGACAAAAAAAATAAATTCTTAGAGTTTGGGCCCAGACAGTGGCACACACACTGGAGCACATATGTATCTACGCGCAGGGACCTGGGTTCAAGTTCCTGATCTCCAGGAAGCTTCATGTGTGGTGGAACAGTACTTACATGGGGTTTTGCCTGGGGTTTCAACTAACAGGAGGTTTATTACAACATGGTTATTTAGATACAGCAAAATAGGCAAAAGGGCAAAGACTGGTTAGTCATGATGGCCAGGAACCATGAGTCCATAAGCTAGTTTCCAAAACTCAACTACACGTGTTCAGGTCCCAGGGGAAGTGGCATGTCGGGTCCTGGGGAGAAGGACAGCAGCCAAGGGCAGCAGGAACAGAAAGGGGCTTCTGCCAGACACTTGCTTAAGTCACTTTCTACAAACCCACAATCCCTTGGGTGTAAGTCTGTAGTATGCTCGTCAGGCTGACGTCAGCCGTATGCTAATGACGTTCATGTCCCAACAATTCTGCTAATTACGTTCATGTCGAAACAGAACAGTGCAGAACAGTGTTTCTATTTATCTATCCCTCTTTCCCCCTTCCCTTTGTATTTCTCTCTGTCTTTGTCCAATAACTTTTTTTTTTTTTTTTTTTTTTTGCTTCCAGGGTTCTGCTGGGGCTTGGTGCTGGTGACCATTTTCCCCCATAGGACAGACAGAAATTGAGATGGAGAGGGAGATAGATAGAAATGCCTGCAGTACCTGAAGCATCCCTCGGCCAATGGGGAGCAGAAGCTCAAACCCAGGTCCTTGCACATGGTAAGATGTGCACACAACCAAGTGTACCATCATCTGACACCCTGTCCAGTTCTTTCAATTAATATATGTTTAGCGTAGCTACTAGAACATTTGAAGCTCCATCTATGTCTTTCACTAATAATTTCCCTTGTGTTCTATGAGTATCAGACAGTCTGTCTGTCTTAATGGGGCTGAAGAGCCTTGGGCCAAGGTTGTCAATGTGCAAGTCTGGTTCTAAGCAGTAAGAGGAACGGGGGAGGTTTGGGGCTGGCAGTGACCCCTGTTGCTGAAAAGAGATATATTTGTGACAATTGAAGCATGTGGAGCCCAGGCTAACAGACTGTAAACCTTCCTTCCTTCTGGTTCTTATAGTTACTTAACCTCAAAGGAACTTTAATATTTAAACCAAATGGCATGTGAGGTTGCAGACGGTTGATGGATTGCTCTCTATGCAGCCATTTGAGAAAGTCACCGCCTTGTCCCCCTTGGTAGTCTGGCATGGGACTAATGAGCCGATGAGGGTTTTTTTTTTCCTCTCACTTGTTTGATATTAAATAGGAAAGCCTTTCAAATTCAACGTTTACAGATAGTGTGAAAATTGGAAGTGCACATTTTCACTTGAGCCAACTCCAACAGTCTAAAGGCTGCAGTCGCCTGATGGTGAGAGAACAGGGCTGCTGGCTCCCAGTGGTGCCTCCCCACCAGCCTGGGTAAGCGGCAGCTGTTTGCCGACATCTGCCTTACCAGAGGTGGATCCCTCTCACACAGAGACCACCGGCTTCCTTCTGCAGCGGATCTGGCTCTGCCCTAAAAGCAATTATTTAAGGCAGCAACTTCCTGGACTGTGCCGAGACGCTCAGGTGTGTGGATTTTGAGTCTGATCCCATTTGCTTGGTGCAGTAGCAGATGCCTGATGTTATGTGAGGTTCCTACATGGGTTCCCCAAATAATACCAACAGTAGTACTAATAACAGCAAATGTTGGGGAGGGGGCACTTACTTTGTAACTTGTGAACTTAATGTTCAGCCCAATGTGACATAAAGGACTTTTTTGTGTTGTTCTATTTTGGGTTTCTTTGTTTTTGGTACTATGTCTTTTATTTATTTAAGAGAGACAGAGAGAAATTGAGAGGGAAAGGGGAGATAGACAGGAGAAAGACAGAGAGACACCAGCAGCCCTGCTTCACTACTCCTGAAGCTTTCCTCCTGCGGGTTAGGGGGAAGCAGGGGCTTGAACCTAGGTCCTTGTGAGTGCTTAACCAGTGCTCCACTGCCTAGTCCCTTTTAAAAAACTGTATTTTATTAACAATTTGAGCCCCTGCTCTCCACCTGCAGGGGGAATGTTTTGCAAGTGGTGAAGCAGAGCTGCCACTATCTCCTTTTTTCTCTCCCTGTCTCCCTTACCCTCTTGCTTTCTGGCTGTCTCTATCCAATAAATAAAGATAATTTTTAAAAAACCTTAAAAACTTAAAAAAGGGAATACTATGAACTTTGAGCATCCACAGAGAAAATTTTACTGTTTTTTTTTCCCCGAGTACCATTTATTTCTGTCTTTTGGTGTTGCCTGGGATTGAACCTGGAAGCTCTCAGATGCAAGGAAAAGATTCTTATTCACTTTTTCTAAAATTGATATTTCAGGCAAGTAGAAGATGGCTCACTTGATATAGTGCACAGGGACCCAGGCTCGAGCCCCTACCACCAATGGAGCATCTATGGCGGGGGTGGGGACAGGGATTTTCACAATCAGTGGGGCAGTACTGCATATCTCTTTCTCTCTGTGTCTCTCTGTCCCTCTCGGTCTCTTCCTGTCTCTCACCATCTTTCAAAAAAAGACAAAAAAGCCACCAGGAGCAGTGGCATCAAGTCCCAGTGATAACCCTGGTGACAAGATAAATAAATAAACATTTCAGTAGAAAGACAGTGTCTATGGCTGGATGGCTGGCATAGCTTGTGCCAAATGAGAATTTAAAAAGTGCTCACCGTGAGGTGTCTTTCATGCGACACGGCTACAAAATAATAATAACAACAACACACAAAACAGTAAGTTACAAAATAATAATACTAAACTAGTAAATAAAATCTTAACATGTGACCCCCTAATCTAACAGGCTAGCTTGGAATTTAAACAGAAGACAGAAGCAGACAGAATCACTGCTGTTCAATCCTGAGTCTGTAGGCGACACACAAAGGAGGAGAGACCTGCCTGGCGTGTGTTAGGGAAACCAGGGGCTTCAGTCATCTCCGGCACAGACAGTGGACCCTTCATGGCTGCTCTTCTCTGCTCCTCTGGACTGGTCACCCGTCATGAGCCCCATTTACTCTCCGGGGCTTGTGGTGTCTGATTGCTACTGGCTTATGTGCCCACCTGTTTGTAGATATTTTCATTAATATATCTATACCTTGAATCTTGGGCTTTCCAACGCTTTTTAAATTTTTATTTATAAAATGGAAATATTGGCAAGACCATAGGATATGAGGGGTGCATTTCCACACAATGCCCACCCTGAGAACTCCATATCTAATCCCCTTCCTTGATAGCTTCCCTATTCTTTAATTCCTCTGGGAGCATGGAACCAAGATCATTATGGGGAGCAGAAGGTGGAAGGTCTGGCTTCTGTAATTAATTCTCCACTGAACATGGGCGTTGGCAGGTGGATCCATACTCCCAGCCTGCCTCTCTCTTTCCCTAGTGGGGCAGGGCTCTGGGGAGGTGAGGCTCCAGGACACCTGGTGGGGTTGTCTGCCCAGGGAAGTCAGGCTGTGACTATGGGCCCCAGATCAAACCGATGGGGCTTACAGTTAACAATATTTATACACTTTCCCCATATTTGGGAGCTAGATATCTCTCTTCCCTGATCCAGCTTTCTAGTCCTTTTCCCACTATGACACCATCTCCTCAGACAATAGCCTGGGTCCACTTGCATATAAGATGTCAGATGAAGGCAAAAACTAGTAAAGTCATGGGCCCTTGGAACATAGCTTTTTTTGTTGTTTTTTGCTTTGTTTATTTTTTGTTTTTAGGTTGGATGCAGAGGGAGGAAAGTTGCCTCAGACTGTTGCCGATATGCTGGAATTGCACGCGATCCCTCATACATTTCATTGTCAGCCCTGTGGTGCACTTAACTTTTCCAGATGTGCTGGCTGTGCGGCCGAGTTGGTGACATTGCAGATGGATGGCTGTGGAACACTGTAGGCGGATGGATGTGGGTACCTTTGATGTGATGGGGTGACTCTTCTCATCTCTTAGCCAGAAGGAAAAGCTATTTTCTCCTATTGAATCCTCAAATCCATTCCCACCTCACGGAGACCGTGTAATTAGCATCCACCAGTACTCAGGAGTGGGATCAGGGACTCTCATTCTTACCCACTGAGCATGTCGCCAGCAGCTCACAGGGAGTCAAAATAAAACTTATGTCAAGGAGAGTTCTGTTCTACAGAGGAGACCATTCACATACACAGGAGAATGGTTACGTTGGAACTGTTACATCAGACTTACGTCCCAGTCCCAAACACACGGAGCAAGGAGCCTATGTCCCTCACGGTCAGATACATTGAATCCTTCTGTGTGCTGAGCATAAAAACTTCAGAGCAGATAGTTCACAGCTTCCAGGGAACAAATTAGTGATGGACAGAATTATATGTATAGAGAGAAAGAGAGAGGGAGAGAGAGAGAGAAAGTGCTATTTCTCTTCCCACCCACTCCTGGATAATAGATGCAGTAAAAGAATGTTATGGTCTGGAGTCGGGATATTGTCATCACAGTGACATGACTTTAAATATATTTTTTAGGTGCTGGGCAGTGGTGTGCCTGGTAGAGCAAAACATTTCCATGTGCAAAGACCAGGGTTCAAGCCCCACTCATGCCCTCAACTGCATAGGGAAAGTTTCATGAGTCAATAGAGCATTGTTCTTTCTTTCTCCCACACTCACTCTCTCTCTCTATTTCTCTCTGTCTCTGTAAGAAGGAGGAGGAGGAGGAGGAGGAGGAGGAGGCAGGAGGAGGAAAAGAAGGTCTCCAGGAACATGAAGTCTAGTGTGGGGCACTGAGTCTAGTGATAACCTTAGTGACAAAAAAAAAAAAATCAAATAAATAAATTTAAACATCATTTAAAAATATTTATTTACTTATTCCTTTTTGTTGTTTTATTGTTATAGTTATTATTGTTGTTGGATAGGACAGAGAGAAATGGAGAGAGGAAGGGAAGACAGAGAGGGGGAGAGAAGACAGACCACCTGCAGACCTGCTTCACCGCCTGTGAAGCAACTCCCCTGCAAGTGGGGAGACGGGCTTGAAACGCGGATTCTTACTCCAGTCCTTGTGCTGTGTGCCACCTGCACTTACCTTGCTGTGCTACCGCCCGACTCCCATTTAACATCTTTTAAATGTTCATTTATTGGGGCCAGGCAGTGGCACACCTGTTTAAGTGCACACACTGCATTGTGGAAGGACTCAAGTTCAAGCTCCTGGTCCCCACCTATAGGGGGAAAGCTTGAGGAGTGGTGAAGTAGAGCTGCAAACGTCTCTGTCTCTTTTCCTCTCTATCTCCTCTCCCTTCTCAGTTTCTCTCTGCCTCTGTCCAATAATAAATAAATAAAATTTGAGGGAGTCGGGCTGTAGCGCAGCGGGTTAAGCGCAGGTGGCGCAAAGCGCAAGGACCGGCATAAGGATCCTGATTCAAGCCACCAGCTCCCCACCTGCAGGGAGTCGCTTCACAGACAGTGAAGCAGGTCTGCAGGTGTCTGTCTTTCTCTCCTCCTCTCTGTCTTCCCTTCCTCTCTCCATTTCTCTCTGACCTATCTAATAACGATGACTTTAATAACAACAACAACAATAAGTACAACAACAATAAAAAACAAGGGCAACAAAAGGGAAAATAAATAAATAAGTAAAAAATAATAAAATAAATTTAACAACATTATTTACTTATTTAATAAAAGCAAGAGAGGACAAGAGTGAAGCACTGGCATAAGCTGTTATGTAGATCAAACCCAAGCGTGCAAGTCCCAGGCTTTACCACTCTGCCCAGGCCACTGGTATTGGTTTAAAACAAGCTGTGTTGCTGAGTGTATAAGCAAGTTATAGAACCTCTAGGCATCTTGGTTTTCTCATCTGGAAAAATGAGGTAACACTTGCTTTGCTGAGAAATGAGGTAACATAACAAAGACCACATAATGAAGCCATAGCATGTAACTTTTTATAGCCACTTGTATAATTGTATAATAGAAATGTTTTTCCTTCTAGTTGAGTACAAAGACCATGAGCCTGTAGGAAGCTGTCTGTTTAGAAGCTATATTCAAAGGCTGGTCCAAGGCCCCTAACACAGACTTTGATAGGCCTGGTAGTCCATTTATTTGTGAATAGTTATTTGTACAAGTCTTTTTTTTTTTTTCCTGAGATTGACAGTAAATTAAAATATCTGCTTGCAAGGAATCAGTTGTGGAAGGTTGACTATTCAAAACAACTTTGCATTTTATTTTTTTAACATTTATTTATTCCCTTTTGTTGCCCTTGTTTTTTATTGTTGTAGTTAATATTGTTGTTATTGATGTCATTGTTGGCTAGGACAGAGAGAAATGGAGAGAGATGGGGAAGACAGAGAGGGGGAGAGAAAGACAGACACCTGCAGACCTGCTTCACCGCCTGTGAAGTGACTCCCCTGCAGGTGGGAAGCCGGGGGACTCGAACTGAGATCCTTCCACCGGTCCTTGCACTTTGTGCCACTTGCACTTAACAACTTTGTATGATATTTAAAGAAATGTTTTAGAGTTGTTTTTTATTTATTTATTTATTTATTTATTTTTTATTTAAGAAAGGATAAATTAACAAAACCATAGGGTAGGAGGGGTACAACTCCACACAATCCCCACCACCCAATCTCCATATCCCATCCCCTCCCCTGATAGCTTTCCCATTCTCTATCCCTCTGGGAGCATGGACCCAGGGTCATGTGGGTTGCAGAAGGTGGAAGGTCTGGCTTCTGTAATTGCTTCCCCGCTGAACATGGATGTTGACTGGTCGGTCCTTACTCCCAGTCTGCCTCTCTCTTTCCCTAGTAGGGTGGGTCTCTGGGGAAGCAGAGCTCCAGGACACATTGGTGGGTTCTTCAGTCCAGGTAAGCCTGGCCGGCATACTGATGGCATCTGGCACCTGGTGGCTGAAAAGAGAGTTAACTTACAAAGCCAGACAAATTGTAGAGCAATCATGGACCCAAAGGTTGGAATAGTGGAGAGGAAGTGTTAGGGGGGTACTCACTGCAAACTCTAGTGTACTTCTGCTTTCAGGTCTATATTTTGCAGTAGTTTATGGATACGTGTGAACATATGCTCTCTCTCACAGAAACTGGTGTATATCTAGGTTTTGGGACTTTGTTAGAAAGTGAACCACCTGGGATGGAATTAGAGAATACTATGAAAGGAAAGGTCTCACCCGAATAATGAAGCTGAAGGGTTGTCATTCCACACGTGAAGTCTCTGGACACAGTCTGAGCTGAAGCATGTTGAGGTGGCAATCGTTGCGTTGATTAGGTTGCGATCGGCAGATGCAATATTATTTGATATGGATTGGGAGAGGCATGCGGGAAAGTGGGCCCTATCCTAAGGTTCCAGGGAAATATAGGTTCTATAGTGGAGATGTGAGGTCCCTGCTGTCTCAGGGTTCAAAAAGACAATGGATAGTTAATGTTATCATCACATTATTTGGTAATTGGGTTAACTTTGAAAAGTCCTTTTGTTAGGGTTTGCTGTATAGTACCCAGTATCTTGTATATAGCTGTGCCATAGAGTTGTATTTTTAAGTGGCAAGTCCCTACCCCTAAATATATCATAATCGTAATAGTATTCTGTTTAGAAAGAGTCAGTTAAGAAAAACTGCTTATTTTGCTTAGAGAGGTGGCTCATGAAATGTTGTCTTTTAAAAAAGTTTTATTGATGAAATGTTGATTTACAGGGTCACTGTCACAGGCGTTCAGTTCCACTTCTCCCCACCATGGGCATCACCACACATCACCCAGCTTTTCCTCCTTCACCAAGAGGTTTTGGATCTCCAGCCCTGCCTGCTTTAAGCTTTGTGTCATCGAAAGCTGTGATTGCTATCCGGAACTTGGTAAAGACCTGAGGGATCAAAATTAAAAGGGGTTATCAAATAATGCAGCTCCCCGTCTAAAGAACTTTGTATTAAATGTGGTAATATGGCAGTGACAGACTCTCTAAACTTCTTAGTTGGGCTACAGTATCCAGCAGTGATACCACCCTCCACTGGTAAATCATAAAATTACCAGACGCATAGTCAAAAGAAGTTAAAGATGTCTAGCCCCAGTATGATTTTTTTTTTGCTATATTTTTTTTAATTATGTAGAACAGAGAGAAATCGAGATAGAGTGAAAGAAGTATGCCTGCAGATCTGCTTTACCACTCAGGAAGCATCCTCCCTGCAGCCGGGGAGCGGGGCCTGGAACTCAAGACTTTGTGCTCTGGGTCATGTCGTGTGTTTAACTGGGTGCACCACCTCCCAGCCCCCCAACTATATCTCTTAAATAAGAATAAAGGTATCTTGTTTTTTATTCATTATTTATTTCTGCCCCAGCCTCACTAAGCCACGTTGTTTTGGTTTTGACTATGTGAGCTGAGAAACCCGTGGAATGTGGAATCATAGTGGAAGTGCATGATTTAACCAGGGTCCCCTTGCTTCAACCTCCACAGAGAAAACAGCCCCTCTTGGCTGTTCCTTCTACCTGAGTTTGGGAATAAAACAGAACTACAGCCTATCCATTTGCCATATGGGACACAACCGAAAAATAAATGACTCAGTCTCTCGGATCTTAGTATTGCTTGTTTTGAAGCATAATCTAATAAGAGCTGGCTAGTACAGTGTCCCAGGAAGTTGAATTAAATCACCCCAAATGACACAGACATTTTGTTTCACAATATACACTAGAACTCCCCGATCCTAATCCAAGATTTTTTTTTTTTTTACTATACTTCTGGCTACCAGGTATATTGGTTAAGGTTTGACTCAGTAGGTCTTTGTTCATTTGCATATTAAAATCAGTAAGTGAAGGAAAAACCAAAACTAATTACTTTGTTAAATAGCACGTAGTTTTGTACTTCTTTTTTAAAATTTATTTATTTTCCCTTTTGTTGCCCTTGTATTTCTTTTTATTGTTGTTGTTATTGTTGTTGTTACTGATGTCATCATTGTTAGATAGGACAGAGAGAAATGGAGAGAGGAGGGGAAGACAGAGAGGGGGAGAGAAAGACACCTGCAGACACCGTCTGTGAAGCGACTCCCCTGCAGGTGGGGAGCCGGGGGCTCGAACCCGTATCCTTAACTCCGGCCCTTGCGCTTTGTGCCACATGAGCTTAACCCACTGCGCTACCGCCGGACTCCCATAGTTCTGTACTTCTACAACTATGAACGCTACACATTTTGGGGTACCAGCCATGGGTCTGGTGTGCGTTGGTGGTTAAAGTGGCATTATCTCTAGTTATCATACAATTCTAAAGGCAGGTGTTTTTAGTCTTATTAGGATACGAACAAAAAGGCTCAAAGGGATTTAGTAAGCTACCCAGTCATGTAAAGGGCAGAAGCTGAAATTAGCTCAGTCTAATTCTATTTTTAATATTTATTTTATTTATTTATTCCCTTTTGTTGCCCTTGATTTTTTATTGTTGTAGTTATTATTGCTGTCATTGTTGGATAGAAGCGAGAAAAATGGAGAGAGGAGGGGAAGACAGAGAGGGGGCATGAAAGACACCTGCAGACCTGCTTCACCGCCTGTGAAGCGACTCCCCTGCAGGTGGGGAGCCTGGGGCTCGAACCAGGATCCTTCCACTGGTCCTTTCACTTTGTGCCACGTGCGCTTAACCCACTGCGCTACAGCCCAACTCCCAGCTCAGTCTAATTCTAAAGCCTGGGTCCTTTATGCCGCTCCAGTTTCTTCACTGGGGGGAAAAATTAGAGTTTGGGTCATTTTCAGAAGATTGATTGTGTGCAAATTTTTGTCCAAGCAGAGACTCGACAAGAGGGTAAGTGACGGAATTTCCTGTGCAGTGTGTGCCAGCCACTCACTTGTCAGGATTGTGGATCATAATTGAGCCGGTGATGCTGGTTCCTCAGTCTTCAGAGTGCAGGGACTGCGCGGTTAGGGCCAGCCCTCTCAGTTCACTCCTGTGGGCCATGCAGACCGTCTCCTCTCCTAAGAGAAGTATGACACAGTGAGAGAAGCCTCAGCCGCATGTCTGTGTAGTCTAGTGCGAGTCTAGCTACTTCGATGGTGCAGTTTATAGAAATCTTTGTAAGCCAAATTGTTGGTATGCATGAGACCCCTTCTGTTTCATTTGGTTTAAATCCCCCCTGCTTAACACTATTCTATTTACATAACCACTGTTAACAAGTTCCACCCTCCCTCCAGGGCATTGGTGGTTCAGTGATAGGATTCTCGCCTGCTCCACCCCCCGCCTTGTCACACCCAGATCCCTTCTTTGTCACACCCTGATTTTCACCAGTCACTTTTCTCTCCACCCTCTCTATGTCACATCCTGTTTCCACCCTACTTGGCAAGTATATATAAAGACAGCATTGTGAGTTGTACCGTACTTTTGAGTTTAACTTAGCTCGTCTTAGATTGTGCTGCGTCCTGCATGAATAAAGAGATACTGCCTACAGCTCAACCATGAGTCCCTGGCCGTCTGTTACCCGCCCGTGAAGCCAGCCTGGCGAAAACAACATAACCCGTTGAAAACAACACCAAATTTCTAATAGTTGAAGCTCAGAGCACAGGACTTGGATGCCTGAAGTCCCAAAGGTCCCAGGTTCGAGCCTGGACAATCTCTTATTTTATTTTATTTTATTTTATTTTATTTTATTTTATTTTATTTTATTTTTTCTCCAGAGCATTGCTCAGCTCTGTTTTATGGGAGTGCGGGGGACTGAAGCCTTTCTTTGTATAACCATTATGCTATCTACCCCTACCCTAGCCTGGACCATGTCTATAGGCCAGAATTGAGCAGTGCTTTCTCTGTCTCCCTTATCCTCTATTACACGTGAAAAGTAATAGGAAAATTAACAAACCTTTAAAAAGTACCCAGGCTGGGGAAAAGCATGTCTTACAGACACTTGTTATATGGCAAGATGAAAGGTTGTGGCTGTGTGAACAACTATACTGTCAACCATTAACTCCCCAGTAAAGTGAAAAGAAAGAAAGAAAGAAAGAAAAAGAATATATAAGTCCAGTATAAGACTCTACTCCTGAAAAAAAATTTTTTTTCTAGTGAACTCTACTTTACCATTTTGTCATCCACATTTCCCAGTCTCCACATCTCTCATTATGGAAGAAATTGGAGTCATCTGTGGGTCACCTTACATTTTTTAAATTTTTTCTTTTTGCCAACAGGGTTGTCACTGGTGCTCAGTGCCTGCACTCCGAATCCACTGCTCCCAGTGGCCATTTTTTTCCTTTTCTTCCATTCTATTTTTGACAGTACAGAGAGAAAATGAGAGGGGAGGGGAGGTAGAGAGGAAGAGAGGGACAGCCAGGTGGTGGCGCATCTGGCTAAGCACACACATTATTGTGCAGGAGGAACTGGGTTCAAGCCCATGGTCCCCACCTGCAGGGAGAAAGCTTTACGAGTGGTGAAGCAGGGCTGCAGGTATCTCTCTGTCTTTTCCCCTCTTTATCTCGGCCTCCCCTTTCAATTTCTCTCTGCCTCTACCTAATAAATAAATAATTATATAAATGTTAAGAGAGACGGAGAGAGCAGGAGAGAGAAAGACACCTGCAGACCTGCTTAACCACTTATTAAGCACATGACGCATTCCCTGCAAGTGGGAAGCCGGGGCTTGAACCGAGGTCCTTGCACATGGTGATATGTAAGCTTAAATGGATGTTCCCCCATGTAAACCCCCCCCCCCAATCTTTGTGGAATGAGTCAAAGAACAGATAAGTAAAGCGATGGATTAACTAACAAGGTCTAAAGTCACGATTTGGTGTGAGTGACGAGCAGAACTATACCCCTGTAATCTTTTTTTTTTTAATATTTATTTTATTTATTTATTCCCTTTTGCTGCCCTTGTTGTTTTATTGTTGTAGTTATTATTGTTGTTGTTGTTGGATAGGACAGAGAGAAATGAGAGAGGAGGGGAAGACAGAGAGGGGAAGAGAAAGATAGACACCTGCAGACCTGCTTCACCGCCTGTGAAGTGACTCCCCTGCAGGTGGGGAGCCGGGGTTCGAACCGGGATCCTTATGCCGGTCCTTGTGCTTTGCGCCACCTGCACTTAACCCGCTGCGCTACAGCCCGACTCCCGACCCCTGTAATCTTATAATACTTAATCTATTAAACCACTAACAAAAATAGTAAAATATAATAAGAAAATAAACTTGTTAGCAGTAAGAGCAACAGCTGGTAGAATTCAAGGCTTGTGCAAGCCTGAGTCTCCTAGGTCTAACCTCCAGCACCACAGGCGCCAGAGTAGTGTTCTGGCTTCTCTGTCTCGACACAAGCACGCGCATGCGCACACTTCTATCATATAAAATAGAGCTAATATTTTTAAAGAGGTAAACTTTTTCTTTTTTCAATTTATAGATTCATTTAATTTGCCTTTGGTGGTGGGAATGGTGTTTATGTACACTCCTAGCAAAATGTAGACATATAAATCAGTAGTTAATTAATATGAGAGGGGGAAATCAATTGTATGTCTCAAAGTTTCTCAAAAGACAAACTGAATCTTTTTAATATATAGGCTATGTATTTGATATGCGGACTCTCTCAAAAGCCTAGACCAAGTAGATTAGAAGCTTCCAATAGCACAGCTATATACAAGATACTGGGTACTGTCCAGCAAACCATAACAAAGGGACTTTTCAAAGTTAACCCAATTAACAAATAATGTGATGATAATATTAACTATTGATTGTCTTTTTGAACCCTAAGACAGCAGGAACCTCACATCTTCACTATAGAACCCCTACTTCCCCCAGTCCTGGAACCCTTGGATAGGGCCCACTTTCCCGTATGCATCTCCCAATCCAAACCAAATAATATTGCATCCGCCCATCACAACATAACCAAAGCAACGATTGCCACCTCAACATGCTTCACCTCAGACTGTATCCAGAGACTTCACGTGTGGAATGACAACCCTTCAGCTTCATTACTCGGGTGAGACCTTTCCTTTCATAGTACACTCTAATTTCATCTCAGGTAGTTCACTTTCTAACTAAGTCCCATAACCTAGATATACACCAGTTTCTGTGAGAGAGAGCATATGTTCACACGTATCCATAAACTACTGCAAAATATAGACCTGAAAGCAGAAGTACACTAGAGTTTGCAGTGAGTACCTCCCTAACACTTCCTCTCCACTATTCCAACCTTTGGGTCCATGATTGCTCTACAATTTGTCTGGCTTTGTAAGTTAACTCTCTTTTCAGCCACCAGGTGCCAGATGCCATCAGTATGCCGCCAGGCTTCCCTGGACTGAAGAACCCACCAATGTGTCCTGGAGCTCTGCTTCCCCAGAGACACACCCTACTAGGGAAAGAGAGAGGCAGACTGGGGGTATGGACCGACCCGTCAACGCCCATGTTCAGCGGGGAAGCAATTACAGAAGCCAGACCTTCTACCTTCTGCAACCCTCAACGACCCTGGGTTCATGCTCCCAGAGGGATAGAGAATGGGAAAGCTACCATGGGAGGGGGTGGGTTATGGGGATTGGGTTTTGGGAATTGTGTGGAGTTGTACCCCTCCTACCTTATGCTTTTGTTCACTAATCCTTTCTTAAATAAAAAATTAAAAAAAAAAAGATTCATTTAATTTGATAGGACAGAGAAGTTAAGAGAGAGAGAGAGAGAAAGAGATCGTTCTGCATCACCATTTCTCTGCTAGTGAAACTTTCCCCCTTAACAGGTGGGGGTTGGAGGCTTGAACCTGGATCAACCAAGTTTGCTGCCGCCCTGCTAAAAACTTTTTTTTTTTTTTTACCAGAGCACTGTTCAGCTCTGGTTTGTAGTGGTGTGGGCCATTGAACCCCAGACTCTGGAGCCTCAGGCAAGAGAGTCTGTTTGCATAACCATTATGCTATCTACCCTCCACCAAAAGCAAATCTTTAAGCAGAAAAAAATCAGGTTGTTCAAGTGGAACCAACTTAAACGTGCACTGACAAACTAAATAAGCTCTATGTTCACAGAAAAATAATCTTCAGCCTTTAAATAGATGGAAATCTTTACCATACGTTCCAACATGTATAAAATTTGAACATCTATTATATATAAATAAAAGGGCACATTTCATAGAATAAAGATCAGGCCCCTACATGAAAATTTGGAATTGTTTCTTGCAAATCCCGAATAAGAACTTTTTTTTTTAACTTTTCCTTAATTTTCTTTTTGAGGAGGTGAAGGGAGAAAAATGATCACAACTGTGTTATTTGAAGGGCTTGTGTTTGAATAAATGTTGAAAGTGTGAGATTCCAGATCACAGATAGCTACTGCAAAAGCGAACTTCTCAGGCGGCCACTGGTTTAAGGGCTCCTTTCTTGATTAACCTGCTAGTCGTTGCCAAAACTATGAACCTGTTTCATTATCTGTGAAATAGGTGCAGTCTTACTCAGCATGAAGTTCCTTTTACAGGCTTGTGGAGACTGAGTCAGGAAACTTATAGAGGGGCCATAGGAATCCCAAATCTAGTTGCGATTATTGCTAATTATACTAATTCTTAATTAAAGCTGCTGTGAGAAAGCCTGCAGATGACGTCAGTAATAAGGGGTCCGTTGACTTGCATGCGTTGCGAGGGCATTAATTGTAATTATTACCTTGGCAGCTGCAATGTCTAGCTCCACAGGTGTTTATTCCGTTAGTGATTCATTAGTTTCAAAGTATTCTGGCCACGATGAGGTTATGTTACAGGCCAAGGCTCTCCTGTGATGAGTTGTCGTTATTTTGTGGGATTTGGGACTCTATCCCAGATAGATGACCGCAGCACCTCATGCTCTCAGCACATGGCGTAGTGGTTTCAAGCTAGAGTGGGAGAAAATGTTTCTAGTTCAAACTCTAGAAAACAAAACAAACAAACAAACAAACAAAAACCACCCTGGGAGCAGGTGCCTTCCCATAAATATTTTCCTGAAGTGGAAGTTGCCATGGGAAGTAGTGGGTGGGTGGTCTGGATATCAGTCAGGGGGTCTGGATCTATCTTTGTGTCTAAGACCCGGGGCAATGGCAATAAATACAACAAATCCAAAGGAGTAATGTGGCCCTGAGCCTGAACTCAGCAAAAAGATAAAGAGAACTGCCTTCCAATGACTATTGTTAACCACTTAGCACTTTGCACTGGTGACATGCTTTCAACCCTGACTCGCTGCAGCCCAGCGAGTCAGGCAGGAAGCTTGCTGGAGTGGAGAATACAGCAGCCTCTGGGAAGAGGCTCTGTGGCTTCTCCTCCCTCTGTTGGTCCTTTTCAGAAGGTCTCCACTAACAGTTTGAATTATGAGTTCCCAGGGGTCAGAGGCCCTAGCCTTTTAGTTAAGCCCCCCACCCCACTTTCTGGTATTAAAAATGTTCAAAAGCAGAACAAAAAATCTGTAATAAATTCTCATGACCTTAGCTACACCAATTACAAAGTCAGGGTCAACGTAACTTTACCTACACACACACTTGCCCCCCACACTGCTGAATCATTTTCAGACCTCAAATTTTACTGTACTGATCTAAATACAAGGCCTTGTTGTCTTCCAATCTAGAGATATTCTTTTTTTTAATATTTATTTTATTTATTTATTCCCTTTTGTTGCCCTTGTTGTTTTATTGTTGTAGTTATTATTGTTGTTGTCGTTGTTGGATAGGACAGGTAGAAATGGAGAGAGGAGGGGAAGACAGAGAGGGGGAGAGAAAGATAGACACCTGCAGACCTGCTTCACCGCCTGTGAAGCGACTCCCCTGCAGGTGGGGAGCCGGGGTTCGAACCGGGATCCTTATGCCGGTCCTTGTGCTTTGCGCCACCTGCGCTTAACCCGCTGCGCTACAGCCCGACTCCCTAGAGATATTCTTATACCTCCCAAAGTTTTATATTTTCTTCTGAAACAGATACATTGCTATACCTTAAATTTTCAGCTCCTCTACTTGCAATTAATGTCCTCCATGACTTCGTATGTTTTTTTCTGCAGTTCCTTTGTTAGAATCCGAGACCATGTGAATTAAGTTCCACACAATTGAATTGGTTGTTGTCTCTTAAGTATCTTCTCATCTGCAGGGGGGGGGGGGGATGGGGGGGGAGGTGTGTGCTGACTGCCTTGCCTTGTCATTCATTGCTATTTACTTGTTTAAGAAACTTTATTTTGGGGGCCAGGCAGTGGTGCACCTGGTTAAGCACACACATAGTGCTCAAGGCTCCTGGGTTTCAAGCCCCTGGTTCCCACCTGCAGGTGGAAAGCTTCATGAGTGATGAAGCAGGGCTGTAAGTGTCTCTTTGTCTCTCTCTCTCTCTCTATCTCCTCTTCCCTCCCTGTCTCTATCCAATAAATAAATAAACATGATTTAAAGAAAATTAAAAGAAAGAAGCCACATTTTTCTTGTAGGATTTTATCCTTTATTTTGCTACTTGAATCCCCCCTATATGTGTGTGTGTGTGTGTATACATATATGTATGTGATTCCATCAATCCCTTGTATTTTTTGCAAATTGGTATTTGAATTTAAAGATATGATAAAACTAGGTTTGATTTTTTTTTCCCCCCAAGTCCTCAGCATGGCCAGAACACTCTCTCAGAAGGTTCATACTACTCTCCCTGTCCACTGATGATATCGGGACCCCACTCACCCATTAGGAGAGGCAAAATTGCGATGCTCAGGTGTGTCACCACCCGGCCACTAGTCTACTTGTTGGGTTGTGGTATAAAGGCAGTTCTGAGCTCACAGAATGAATTCAAGAGCAGTCCCCAAATATTATTTCGAAATGAAATGTGTGCTCTTATACTCATAATTCACAGCACTGAACGGCCCTGTAGCCTGTCTTTTCCTACACCCAGATGCACTTGCTGTCAAAACTCAGCAGACTGTCCCGTCAGGGAGACATGCAGAGGGCTTTGTTAGATATTGCCTCTCCTTAGGGATGGGGTCTTAGTCATGAGAGTGGCTGTCTGTGTAGTGTCTTCGTAAAGTATTGAGACTATGTTGAACAGTCCTCTGCTCTTCTGGGAGGTGAAATAGTAACAGCCCATTGCAGCAGATCTGGGCAGATCTGAGAAGGGAGTGCAGAGTGGGAACCTGAAGGTCTAGTGCCCTGGGCCAGAGAAGAAGGATGGTAGCAGATGAAGTGCACTGACACTTACCTTAGGGAAAGGTGGAATTGTCACCCCTGTGAGAGCAAGGGTTTTACATGGCAACGCTTCCTTAGTAAAGTGATATTCAAGTTGACAAAGAAAGGCCAAACTGAAAAATATAATAGAAATATACAATATTTTTCAATCCCTGCTTTGTGGAAACTATCCTTCCCTTCCCTGGCTCTTAGAATTCACTACAGCATGTTTCTTAATTTTGTACTTATATCATTGTCTGTTTAGTAAAACAAGCTTAAAAAAAAAATCAATGTATTTATTTATAAAATGGAAACACTGACAAGACCATAGAATAAGATGGGTATAACTCCCCACAATTCCCACCAGAACTCCGTATCCCATCCCCTCCCCTGATAGCTTTCCTATTTAACTCTCTGGGAGCATGGACCCAGGGTCATTGTGGGATGCAGAAGTGGAAGGTCTGGCTTCTGTAATTGCTTCCCCGCTGAACATGAGCATTGACAGGTCAATCCACACTCCCAGCCTGTCTCTCTCTTTCCCTAGTGGGATGCAGCTCTGGAAAAGCAGGGTTCTAGGACACATTGGTGGAGCTGTCTGTCCAGGGAAGTCCAGTTGGCATCATGCTAGCATCTGGAATCTGGTGGCTAAAAAAAAGTTAACATATAAAGCAGAACAAATTGTTGATTAACCATGTACCTAAAGGCTGGAATATTGCAGATGAAGATTTGGGGTCTCTGATAAAACAAGCTTTTAAGCCAGAGTCTGGGCTTTGTGCATGCACGACTTCACTCTGGGCTGTTTTTTTTCCTTTTGTTTGTTTTTTTGTTTTCATTTAGACAGAAAGAGACATAGACCCAGAGAATGGCAGGAGGAGCAGGCACCATCCTCCTAGAGCTTCCTCCGGTTCCATACCAAACAAATGTGGCGTCAGAGCTGAATGTGGCCTGGGTGAATTGCAAGGCTTGCACTCAACCTAGTGAGTTCTCTCTCTGACCTTCAAATATCATCTTCTAAAAAAAGAAAGAGGGGCTGGGCAGTGGTGCAGTGGGCTAAGCGTACATGCTGCGGAACACAAGGACTGTCATAAGGATCCCGGTTCGAACCCCCAGCTCCCCACCTGCAGGAGGGGGATCACTTCACAGGCGGTGAAGAGGGTAAAAGGGTTTTCAGGTGTCTTTCTCTCCCCCATCTTCCCATCCTCTCTTGATTTCTCTCTATCCTATCCAACAAAAACAGCAATAACAACAACAATAATGATAAACAACAAGGGCAACAAAAGGGAAAAGAAAAAAAAGCCTCCAGAAGCAGTGGATTCATAGTGCAGGCACTGAACCCAGGAGGATAAAGAGAGAGAGAGAGAGAGAAGAAGACAAAGAAAAATATAGACAGGAAGACTGAAAGGCAGAAAGAGTGAGAGAGACCACAGCACGAAACTTGCCCAGTGTGGTTGGGGTGGAGCCTGAACTTAGACAGCACACACGTCAGAGCAGCACACTGCCCAGTGAGCAGTCCCCCAGCCCCTGCACATGTCAGAGCAGCACACTGCCCAGTGAGCAGTCCCCCAGCCCCTCCACATGTCAGAGCAGCACACTGCCCAGTGAGCAGTCCCCCAGCCTCTCCACATGTCAGAGCAGCACACTGCCCAGTGAGCAGTCCCCCAGCCCCTCCACACGTCAGAGCAGCACACTGCCCAGTGAGCAGTCCCCCAGCCCCTCCACACGTCAGAGCAGCACACTGCCCAGTGAGCAGTCCCCCAGCCCCTCCACACGTCAGAGCAGCACACTGCCCAGTGAGCAGTCCCCCAGCCCCTCCACACGTCAGAGCAGCACACTGCCCAGTGAGCAGTCCTCAGCCCCTCCACACGTCAGAGCAGCACACTGCCCAGTGAGCAGTCCCCCAGCCCCTCCACAAGTCAGAGCAGCACACTGCCCAGTGACCAGTCCCCCAGCCCCTCCACAAGTCAGAGCAGCACACTGCCCAGTGAGCAGTCCCCCAGCCCCTCCACACGTCAGAGCAGCACACTGCCCAGTGAGCAGTCCTCAGCCCCTCCACACGTCAGAGCAGCACACTGCCCAGTGAGCAGTCCCCCAGCCCCTCCACACGTCAGAGCAGCACACTGCCCAGTGAGCAGTCTCCCCAGCCCCTCCACATGTCAGAGCAGCACGCTGCCCAGTGAGCAGTCCCAGCCCCTCCACAGGTCAGAGCAGCACACTGCCCAGTGAGCAGTCCCAGCCCCTCCACAGGTCAGAGCAGCACGCTGCCCAGTGAGCAGTCCCCCAGCCCCTCCACATGTCAGAGCAGCACACTGCCCAGTGAGCAGTCCTCAGCCCCTCCACGTCAGAGCAGCACACTGCCCAGTGAGCAGTCCCCCAGCCCCTCCACATGTCAGAGCAGCACACTGCCCAGTGAGCAGTCCTAGCCCCTCCACATGTCAGAGCAGCACACCGCCCAGTGAGCAGTCCCCCAGCCCCTCCACATGTCAGAGCAGCACACTGCCCAGTGAGCAGTCCCAGCCCCTCCACATGTCAGAGCAGCACACTGCCCAGTGAGCAGTCCTAGCCCCTCCACATGTCAGAGCAGCACACCGCCCAGTGAGCAGTCCCCCAGCCCCTCCACATGTCAGAGCAGCACACTGCCCAGTGAGCAGTCCCAGCCCCTCCACATGTCAGAGCAGCACACTGCCCAGTGAGCAGTCCCCCAGCCCCTCCACATGTCAGAGCAGCACACTGTCCAGTGAGCAGTCCCCCAGCCCCTCCACATGTCAGAGCAGCACACTGCCCAGTGAGCAGTCCCCCAGCCCCTCCACATGTCAGAGCAGCACACTGTCCAGTGAGCAGTCCCCCAGCCCCTCCACATGTCAGAGCAGCACACTGTCCAGTGAGCAGTCCCCCAACCCCTCCACATGTCAGAGCAGCACACTGCCCAGTGAGCAGTCCCCCAGCCCCTCCACATGTCAGAGCAGCACACTGCCCAGTGAGCAGTCCCCCAGCCCCTCCACATGTCAGAGCAGCACGCTGCCCAGTGAGCAGTCCTCAGCCCCTCCACATGTCAGAGCAGCACACTGCCCAGTGAGCAGTCCCCCAGCCCCTCCACACGTCAGAGCAGCACACTGCCCAGTGAACAGTCCCAGCCCCTCCACACGTCAGAGCAGCACACTGCCCAGTGAGCAGTCCCAGCCCCTCCACACGTCAGAGCAGCACACTGCCCAGTGAGCAGTCCCAGCCCTTCCACACGTCAGAGCAGCACACTGCCCAGTGAGCAGTCCCCCAGCCCCTCCACACGTCAGAGCAGCACACTGCCCAGTGAACAGTCCCAGCCCCTCCACACGTCAGAGCAGCACACTGCCCAGTGAGCAGTCCCAGCCCCTCCACACGTCAGAGCAGCACACTGCCCAGTGAGCAGTCCCCCAGCCCCTCCACACGTCAGAGCAGCACACTGCCCAGTGAGCAGTCCCCCAGCCCCTCCACACGTCAGAGCAGCACACTGCCCAGTGAGCAGTCCCCCAGCCCCACTACACGTCAGAGCAGCACACTGCCCAGTGAGCAGTCCCCCAGCCCCTCCACACGTCAGAGCAGCACACTGCCCAGTGAGCAGTCCTCAGCCCCTCCACATGTTAGAGCAGCACACTGCCCAGTGAGCAGTCCCAGCCCCTCCACACGTCAGAGCAGCACACTGCCCAGTGAGCAGTCCCAGCCCCTCCACATGTCAGAGCAGCACACTGCCCAGTGAGCAGTCCCCAGCCCCTCCACACGTCAGAGCAGCACACTGCCCAGTGAGCAGTCCTCAGCCCCTCCATATGTCAGAGCAACACACTGCCCAGTGAGCAGTCCCCCAGCCCCTCCACACGTGAGAGCAGCACACTGCCCAGTGAGCAGTCCCCCAACCACTCCACACGTCAGAGCAGCACACTGCCCAGTGAGCAGTCCCCAGCCCCTCCACAAGTCAGAGCAGCACACTGCCCAGTGAGCAGTCCCCCAGCCCCTCCACACCTCAGAGCAGCACACTGCCCAGTGAGCAGTCTCCCAGCCCCTCCACATGTCAGAGCAGCACACTGCCCAGTGAGCAGTCCCCAGCCCCTCCACACGTGAGAGCAGCACACTGCCCAGTGAGCAGTCCCCCAGCCCCTCCACACATCAGAGCAGCACACTGCCCAGTGAGCAGTCCCCCAGCCCCTCCACACGTCAGAGCAGCACACTGCCCAGTGAGCAGTCCCCCAGCCCCTCCACATGTCAGAGCAGCACACTGCCCAGTGAGCAGTCCCCCAGCCCCTCCACACGTCAGAGCAGCACACTACCCAGTGAGCAGTCTCCCAGCCCCTCCACATGTCAGAGCAGCACACTGCCCAGTGAGCAGTCCCCCAGCCCCCTCCAGAGTCATCTTAATGATGCCCTGTCACTGTGTACCCACACATGACCTGAGCATCTACGTTTGTGCTCGTGATTATAATTGCATACTACCAAATATTATTTAATTGGCATGGCTAATTAAGAAAAAGAAATAGTAATAGCCTATAATTTTAATTTGTATTAATTTCACAGAGTTGCAACCAGTCTCCATATGGTTAAGGGTCATTTGCATATCTTTCTTTATGAACTAGCTGTTCATAGCTCTAGCTTATTTATAAAGGAATTAAAATTTGTTTTGTCTCTAGATTTTGTTTTTGTCGTTGTTAGTTAAGAAGACGGGAGATTTTCGTAAGCTTAAACTGATAATATTTTCCCCAGCTTAACGTTTACCATTTTTGTATGCGTGTGGCACTTCCTTTTGTCATGCAAAAAGTTTTGGTTTTTATGATCAATCCTCCCACTTTCTTTTCTGAATCAAACACAGGCATAGGGATGATTTAGAAAAAAGAAAAAGAAGAAAAACCCACGTAATTTCGCTGCCCAAATCCAAGTCTATGTCCAAGGCCAAGGAAATCTCTGGCTGACATCCAAGGAGCTCAGCCTCATGACTTGGACATCCTTCTCCTTCTCCTTTTTTTTCTTTTTCTTTTTAATACAATTATTACCAGATAAGCCACAGGGTTCTAAGAAAAAGTTCATCCTCTGGCCCAGTCTGTTTTCCTCACAAATCTCTGGTTGACTTGGGTAGATGAAAAGGTGAATATGGGGTGTGTGGATGGAGGAAAGACAAAGATGGATACAAGTGAGGGGTCCCGAACCGTGAAAGAATGTGGTTGATGAATGTACTGCAACCACTGCCACAGGAACGGAAAGACGCTTCCTCGCTCTACATGTCCACGTCAAGAGGAATCGTGGCATTCTCCTGAGCCACTTTTGCAGAATAGAGCAAACACATAGGGTCTCAGAAGTGACTGGGAGAGGCTCCCATAGTTTTGTGGATGATGTTGCATTCACTCTTCTAGGCATGGAGGACTGCTCACCCGTCTGCACTCTCTGCCTTTTCTGTGTCTGTTCTCAATAGGTGACTTCTTCCGAATGTTCTACTTTCACTCATAATTTGGATATATACTTTTACATTCTTGAAATTTTAAATTATGAAGGTGTGTGTTTAAATGAGTTTACTTGCTTGCACAGGTGAAAGGTGAATGCTGGTTTAAAACTGTTTTGTTAGTGAGAGAAAGGGGGAGAGAGAGAGAGACAGAGAGACAGAGAGACTAGAGCATCACTCTGGCACATGGATGTCAAGGAACCACGTCAGGACCTCATGCTTCTAATTCCAGAGCTCTGCCCCTAATTGGGTGGCTACAATATAATTTTAACCCCAGTAAGTAAAGCCACCCATTCTCACTCTTTAACATGAATTTGTATGTGAAGCATGTTTCTCAGGAAATTTCAAATATTGGTTTTGAACAACTCTCCATATTACTGTAAGCTCAGCAAACTTCTCTGAAATATGTCCATGAACATATGTGTGGTAATACACACTTTTCCCACATAGGTTGGAAACAGGAGGTTTTCGTTGCCACTGTACCCTGAGTAACAAGTCACAGTCATATAGCTCTGCAGACCTTGTCTTTTTCCCTTCCTTTCACGACTAGTAATAGAGAATACATCTGACCTAATTTCTTCCTCTAATTGTCCCCAAACACGCAGTTGGTTTGGGAACACTGTCCGACACTAACCACCATGAAACTCACACAAAAAGTGTTCTATCTCTGCTTATAATTTAGAAGAGACCCCAGTAACTTTTATACACGCCCTCACTACTGAGCTGGGCTCCACTTCCAGGAATTTGAGCTTTATCTTTCTATAGGAATTTAGACAGATAGTGTCCAAAGTTTCAGGTTCTGATTCCGACAAATTAGTTCCTAATTATTTGGCTCTGGGCTCTACCCATATTGCATGCAGAGCAGGCCTTTACCAGTACACTTGGAGATGTTTGGAGCTGAAGCTGATCTAATTTAAAACAAATGGAGCCATGTGATTATCTCAACCACAAATACGTAACACAATGTGTAATATATTTAAAAGGCAAGAGGAAATTTAGTAATGGAATTTCAAAACTGTTTGAAAGAAAGGGACTTTAAGGGGAAAGAAAGGAAGGAGTGAATTGGTGACGCCAGTTTGATTATTTTCAAATACCACAGCTGGACTTGGACTTGTACATTGAGAGCCATGGTGTTACGAAGAACACCAGCAGGAGTCTAAGTGCTGGGACACCATGTGGAGGGATGAATGAATGACAAGGCTTCAGACACCCAGCAAGCTATAGAATGCCTTTGCTCGAGGCAACCAGTGGTACAGCTATTTACAAGATACTGGGTACTATACAGCAAACCCTAACAAAAGGACTTTTCAAAGTTAACCCAATTACCAAATAATGTGATGATAGCATTAACTATCCATTGTCTTTTTGAACCCTGAGACAGCAGGAACCTCACATCTCCACTATAGAGCCTCTACTTCCCCCAGTCCTGGAACCTTAGGATAGGGCCCACTTTCCCGCATGCCTCTCCCAATCCATATCAAATAATATTGCATCTGCCGATCACAACCTAATCAACGCAACGATTGCCACCTCAACATGCTTCAGCTCAGACTGTGTCCAGAGACTTCACGTGTGGAATGACAACCCTTCAGCTTCATTACTCGGGTGAGACCTTTCCTTTCATAGCATTCTCTAATTCCATCCCAGGTGGATCACTTTCTAACAAAGTCCCAAAACCTAGATATACACCAGGTTCTGTGAGAGAGAGCATATGTTCACACGTATCCATAAACTACTGCAAAATATAGACCTGAAAGCAGAAGTACACTAGAGTTTGCAGTGAGTACCCCCCTAACACTTCCTCTCTACTATTCCAACCTTTGGGTTCATGATTGCTCAACAATTTGTCTGGCTTTGTAAGTTAACTCTCTTTTCGGCCACCAGGTGCCAGATGCCATCAGTATGCTGGCCAGGCTTACCTGGACTGAAGAACCCACCAATGTGTCCTGGAGCTGCACTTCCCCAGAGACCCACCCTACTAGGGAAAGAGAGAGGCAGACTGGGAGTATGGACCGACCAGTCAACGCCCATGTTCAGCGGGGAAGCAATTACAGAAGCCAGACCTTCCACCTTCTGCAACCCACAATGACCCTGGGTCCATGCTCCCAGAGGAATAGAGAATGGGAAAGCTATCAGGGGAGGGGACGGGATATGGAGATTGGGTGGTGGGAACTGTGTGGAGTTGTACCCCTCCTACCCTATGGTTTTGTTAATTAATCCTTTCTTAAATTAAAAATAAATTAAAAAATTTTAAAAAAAAGAAAAGAGAAAAAAAAGAATGTGTTTGCTCTCAGTGTACTTCCTGTCTGACAGGAATGTTTCCTGACTGATATACTTCAAGGCAGCATATACCTATTTCCGGGAAATAGTTGAGAAGAAATACAGTCTTTGGCTGGAGAGGTGGGTCAGTGGCAGAGTGAAAGACTTGTATTGTAAGGGTTCAGTCCCTGGCACTCCATATGCCAGCATGATGCTCTCATTCTCTGTCTCTCTCCTGCCAGGGGTATTGCTGGGGCTCTGTGCCAGCCCTATACATCCTTTGTTCCTGGTGACCATTTTTCCCACTTTATTGCATAGGACAGAAAGAAATTGAGAGAGGAGGAGGAGATAGAGAGGGAGAGAGAAAGACAACCACCTGTAGACCTGCTTCACCACCCGGGTCTGAGTGTGGGTCCTTGCATGTAGTACTACGTGTGCTTAGCTGGGTGCACCACTGCCTAGCTCCCTAGTTCTCTTTCTCATAAGTAAATAAATTACCCTTTACTAAGAATAACTGTTGGGTCTGGTTGATGGTGGTACACCTGGTTGAATGCACGTTACAATACGCAAGGACTCAGGTTTAAGCGCCCAGTCCCTACCTACAGGGGGAAAGCTTTGTAAGTAGTGAAGCAATGTTGTAATTCTCTCTCTCTCTCTCTCTCCCTCTCTATCACCCCTTTCCCTCTCAAGTTCTAGCTGTCTCTATCCAATAAATAAAGATAATTTTTTTCAAAAACCAATAAACATTTAGTGCTGGAGAGATAGCTCAACAGGTGGGGTGCCTGCATCACCGTGTACGTTACCCATGTTTGAGCCCCAGCACCACATGGAAGGTGCTATGGCAATGGAGGACATTTTAGTGCTGTGGTGTCTCCCTCTCTTGCTATCTGTCTGTTTCTCTTTGTATGTGCCTCTCTCTATCTAAATGAACATAGTGAGCTACAACAGTGAAACAACCATACAGGAGACCCTGGTCCTCCCAAAATAACAACAACAACAAATATTTATTTGAAAAAAGAGAGGAAGAAAGAAAGAAAGAAGGAAAGAAAGAAAGAAAGAAAGGAAAGAAAGGAAGGAAGGAAGAAAGAAAGAAAGAAAGAAAGAAAGAAAGAAAGAAGAGAAGTATAAGTTGAGGATAGGAGAGATAACTCACCAGGGCTAGCACATGCCCTGCCAGGCACGCAGTCCAGGCTCAAGTCCAGAAACAACAGGGGAGCAGAATACCAAGGAAAGCGTTTGGGGTCTCGACTTTTCTATTTATCTGAATGAAGAAGTGACCCAATAGATGTAGAGTAGTGCTTGTGCAAGACCCCAACTCTTCTATGAAAAAAAAAGTCTTTGCTGAGTGGGCTGGACTGTTACCCACCTGGCAGAATGCCATACACATGATCGTGCTCAAAGACCAAGGACCAAGCCGCTGGTCCCTACCTGCGGAAGATTCATGAGTGGTAGAGAAGTGGTGCAGATGTCTCTCTTTATCTCTTCCTCTGTATCTTCTCCTTTCTGTTCAATTTCTCAGTTTCTATCAAAAAAGGAGAAGGAGGAGGAGAAGAAGGATAGGAAGAAGGGATGGGGAGACAGCATAATGATTATGCAAAAGACCTTCTTGCCTGAAGTTCTGAGGCCCCAGGTTCAATTCCCAGCAGCATTATATGTCAGAACTGAGCAGTGCTCTGCTCTTTCTCTTTCTGTATCTTTCTCTCTGTCTCTGTCATTATAAAATAAATAAATAAAATGTATTTTTTATTTATTAATAAAAGGAATAGGAGGAGGACAGAGAAAGAAAGAACCAAAATTCCTCTGGTACATGTGCTGCCGGAGATTGAACTCAGGACCTCATGCTTGAGAGTCCAATGCTTTATCCACTATGCCACCTCTGGATCACAATAAAATATTTTTTAAAAGAAAAAAAAAAGGCCACTGAGTGACTGAGTGGTAGATTCGCCACCACTCATCAACTAGTTCCAGAAAAAAAAAAACCTGGCAGCAATGATAATAATAATAATAATAATAATAATAGATGAAAATAGTCCTTGTTGGCATCATTTAGTCATTTTTTTTGTTTATATTATTGACTACTCATATACTCTTGCTATTCCAACATATATACATCCTATATGGGCCAAGTTTTATACTAGTGAAAAGTACTAATCAAAGCACCAATTTATCAATTGCTATGTTTTTATTATTACTCTGAGCATGATGGATTACTGCAGCTAGTCCTTACAGCATCCCTAGGAGACTTGGTACTCTTGTGGTCCTGCCAGGCAGAGGAGGAAGGACTAGAGAAGTCAAGTAACTTGCTTAAGATGATATTTGAAAGTTGACCCGGACCAATATATGATACTATTTTTCCAAACATACCAAACATTCTGTGGCACCTGCCTGGTAAAAGAATCTCTACGACCAGCTGATGTTGGCTAATATGCAGAACTGAGTATTTCTAAATCACAGGACTAATGAGATTCCTAAGAAGGTGAGTCCCACCACCACAATGGGTCTATTAGGCTGAAGTGTATAAAGGTGTCTACAGTTGACTCTGACAGTTTTAAAGTTGAGAGTTCAAATGCTTCAATCTAATACTTTGGGCTAGTATTGATGAATTTAACCTAGTACTGTTGAAAAGTTCATATTTCTTTTTTTAATTAATTAATTTATTTATTTTCCCTTTTGATGCCCTTATTTTTATCATTGTTGTTATATAGGACCGAAAGAAATGGAAAGAGGAGGGGAAGAGAGAGGGGGAGAGAAAGACACCTGCTTCACAGCCTGTGAAGCGACTCCCTGCAGGTGGCGGGGGGGGGGGGGGTTCGAACTGGGATCCTTATGCTGGTCCTTGTGCTTTGCGCCACGTGTGCTTAGCCTGCTGCTCTACTGCTGGACTCCCTGAAAAGTTCTTTTTTTTTTTGTTTTTGCCTCCAGGGTTATTACTGGGGCTTGGTGCCTGCACTACAAATCCACTGCTTCTGGAAGCCATTGTTTCCCTTTTGTTGCCCTTGTTGTTTACCGTTGTTGTTGTTACTATTATTGTTGTCATTGCTGTCATTGTTGTTGGAAAGGACACAGAGAAATTGAGAGAGGAGGGGAAGACAGAAAGGGGAGGAAGAAAGACAAACACCTGCAGACCTGCTTCACAGTCTGTGAAGTGACCCCCCTGCAGGTGGGGAGCCGGGGGCTTGAACCGGGATCCTTGTGCTCTTGCGCTTTGTGCCACATGCGCTTAACCCACTGAGCTACCTCCCGGCCCCTGAAAAGTTGCTATTTCTAAAGGGCCTGAGCTGCTTGTTCATCTGTAAGCAATGAGGGTCAACTGTGTGAAATGCTATGGCAGTCTGAGTAGCAAAAACCAAAGACATGGTTCTTGCCCCTGAGAAATCCTTAGTTTTCAACAGGAGACAGACAATATGACTAAAATGACATTATGATCCTGCATTTCTTCAGAGAATGACTGGGGAAGGGGCCAGGTCATAGCACACCTGGTTGAATGCACATGCTTCAATAGACAAGGACGCAGGTTCAAGCCCTGGTCCTCACCTGCAGGGGAAGCTTCAGAAACTGTGAAACAGTGCTAGAGGTCTCTCTTTCTATTTCTAATTTCCACTTCCCTCTCAATTTCTCTTTGTCTCTATCCATAAATAAACAAACAAATATGAAAATGAAAACTATGAAGAAAAAGGCATGCATGTGAGCTTACAACAGCAGAGAGGTCTTCACACAAAAAGGGCTCTAACAGAGAAGTAGAAGCTTGCTACTCCTGCTGAAATGGGCATTAACAACACCCAACAGGCATCTTCATCTTTCAAAGATGAAACCATTATTTCTTTAGTGCCTTCGGGTTTTCTTAGAATGCTATTCTAGACATGCCGGGTTTACCTACTTCAGAATCTGGTAATGAGTCTTCAACATGCAATGGCCAATCCAGTCTCTCAACACAGATTCCCTTGTTTGCAATATGGGGCTATGAATACCCACCTCCTAGAATTGCTATGAATAACTGTCAAATATATGCTAAGAGCTTAGCAAAGTCCTACATGTGGAATGGCACTCCTGTGACAACAATATTGCCAGTCAGCATTTCCTCAATCAAGGGATTCGGAAGATAAAAATGTGTTTGAATCAAACACTCAGAGTATTTAACAAAGGTGACTGTCTCTGTCATTGTTGCCTAGTTGACTTTTTGTTAACCAGCACATCACTAGGTCCACATCAGGGAGATGTCAGCTCTCTTTCCCATGAAAGTCACTGTCCTAGTATTTAGGGCATGGTTACAGGTTTCACATTGGCGGGTGATACAGGACCGTGAGAGCTGGGGACTTTCCATCAGGCCGTAGTGGTAAAGAGTGTTCCCAGAAGCTCACAGTATCTGCTTGTCATCTTGCAAGTGTGTGTGTGAGCTTCAAGAGCAAACTTGTCAGCGCACAAAAAGTTCCCAGATGGCTTTTTCAAGGACTTTTGATCTCTGCAGTCTTTGATTTGAATGTTCCCCAGAGATCAGAAAACAGATTTCTTGCCCTATCCATGAACACAGTTGTGCAAAACGGAGCAAATAATTGACGCCGTCAGCCTACCTTGTTGAATGACAGCTGGATTTACAGCAGGAAGAGCAAACCCACATGTGATACCACTGACTGAGCCACGAGCCTCTGGCCTTGGGAGCACAGCAAGCCTTCTTAGACAACCAGCCCGCCAGGTGTCGACCTATGGGCAGCTGAAAGGGAAGCTGTAATTGCAGAATCCGCTTGTGCAATGAATGGCTGCCAGATTGGATCCCGCTGCAGCCAACAATCCATGCATTGGGATTGCTTTACTAGCTGCCCCCACAAGCTGGAATGGATTTAAGATGACAGTTTAGGATCTGCAAATATTGAGGTCCTGGAACACAAGCAAGCAGTCAAGTCAGCCTCAGTCAAACTAGGCTTAGTGCAACATGCCTCTCTGGCTGGCTTCCTGCAGGACCAGGGGCTGAGACATACTATTCTTGTCATTGCATATTGAACCCTGAGCCAGAAGAGGGGGAGAAAGACCATTACACCTAAGGTACAACCAAAAGGACGGCTTATGTTGTCTTCAGAACATGCATGCCACCTCAAGTTTTGGGTATAGTTCCCCGTGTGTGTTCATCTTGTCTCAGTATTTTGCAAACTTTCTGCAAGCTACACATTGCTCACACTGTATGAAGGGTTAACTTTCTTTCTTTCTTTCTTTCTTTCTTTCTTTCTTTCTTTCTTTCTTTCTTTCTTTCCTTCTTTCCTTCTTTCTTTCTTTTTGGCAGGGTTGGGGGCTGGGAGGATGTGTTGTTGCCTCTTCCCCTGTGACTGCTCGGATAAAACCTTAGTGCCATCCAAGGCAATAAATAGAGGTGTTGGGGACCAATCCAATTATTTTTCTTTTGCTGTAAGCATGTCAGCTTTTTAAATATGAGACTCCATAAACCACATCATCACAGAGCCCTGCTGCTGTCTCCTGGGGTTCTGCAGTTCCAAATGTTTGTCATTTTTGGATGTTGCGTTGATGTGGCCTCAGAGACTGGTTAGAATGACTAGAAACACTCCTGACACTCCTATCACCTTGTGGCCAAGGTGAAATGGGGTCTTGTTTTCAAGAGGTTGCAGAAGAAATCACAGGGGATTTCAGACCCGAGAAGGGGTGACTTATGCTGTGGGCCTTAGGAGAGTCTGACCCTTAACCTTCCCAAGCTCCCGGGCCTTAGACGGGCCTTGAGAGTCACTCATGTTCACATTTGCCTTGGCAACTTGAACTCTGCCTCCCCCCCACTCCCCCCCCCCCAGACCCTGAGGAATTCCTAGAAGTGTAAAGAGAAAAATCAGCCCCAGGATGTTGGCAGGAATCATAGTGTTACTAAAAATGGGCCTTGGTGGATGGAGACATAAGAGGTTTAAATGAAAAAAATAAAAAGAAAATTTATGTAATTATCAGTGGCTCCAGGGACTCCAGTGGTTCTGCAGTGGTTTGTTACCAAAGACTGAAATAGGGTCACGGGAACACCGCTCCCCAGTGCGGGAGAAGCCTAGCCCTCTGAGCCCCTGCCCCTCCCTCCCATCTCAGCCAAGCCTCTCACTTGGGAACTTGGCAGGAAGCTTTGCATGAGGGTTTGGATTTATAAGCTTTGTAACTGTTCTCTGAATGCCACAGTGCACCTTCCCAGTGATTCCTAGTTCTTAATCTCCTAGGACTCTATGTCCGCTCCCAAACACTAAATAATGGACGGTGATAGAAGACAGTTGCTTTTTCCAGAACGGAGAGGCAGAAGATGGAGGTGAGCTTGCAAAGGCTGAGGTCTGGATGGAAGTGGGAGGGGAGGTGGGATGTGTATTCCATGACAACCTCCCTTGTTCATGGCCATCCTTCTCTCGGCCAAAACTGTATTTCCTGGTACCTCTCTCGGGGTTGCAAAGGAGGAGCAGTTGGATCATTTGATTAGCTTTTTCCCAGAACAGGGAGCCTCCCATCTCTGTTTACCTCCCAGTGAGTGAAGGAGGAGGCCCAAGAATGGGGCGCCTTCTGGGGCTGCTTCTGAACAGAAATGGCCCTGGAGTCAGCCCTTGGCTGTACTAAATGTAGCACTTCTCCCACCTCTAGAAGACACCTGCTGATGCTTCCCAGTCTCTCTCCTCCCAGAGAATCCTGCTACTACCAGTGGCCCCATTGCCATTCTCCCCAAAGAGAACAGAAATTCCCCTTGCTTCTTGCCTATCTGGGGTGTCTTATTTTTTAATTGTGAATATAGATTTTAATTATAGAATTTTAAAAGTATCTAATTAAAAACTGTCAGTGACAGTCACATTGCTGCATACTGAATGTTTACTATGTGTTCATTTTATAAAAACTGAGTCTCTCAGGGAGTCGGGCGGTAGTGCAGCAGTTTAAGTGCATGTGGTGCAAAGCGCCCCGGTTCGAGCCCCCGGCTCCCCACCTACACGGGAGTCGCTTCACAGGTTCTTTCTCTCCCCCTCTCTGTCTTCCCCTCCTCTCTCCATTTCTCTCTGTCCTTTCCAACAACGACGACATCTAGAATAACAACAATAACTATAACAATAAAACAACAAGGGCAACAAAAGGGAATAAATAAATAAATAAATAAATCTAAAAACAAAAACAAAAACTGAATCTCTGTACCCATTGAACAAACCCCATTTTTTTCTCCCCAGGCTCTGGCAACCACAGTTCTACCTTTTTACTTTTTTAGTTATTTTTTTAAATCTCTGAATTTCTTTTTAAATGGCCACTGGCCTTATTGCTAGGGCTTGGTGTTGCATGAAGTATTTACCACTCCTGACAGCCCCTTCTCCCCCTTTCTTTGACAAGACAGAGAAATTGAGATAAGAGGAGCAGAGAGAGAGGGAGAGATGAACAAAGAGACCCAAAGCTCTGATTTACCTGCTTGTGAGACTTTGCCCTGCAGGCTGGGGCCGGGGAGGGGGAGCTTGAATTCCAGCCCTTGTATGTTGTGACAAGGGCACTGTGTGCCACCTCCTGGCTCTGAATTCTTTTTCTCCCCTATGAGTTTGACTACCTTAAATACCACACAGAAGTGGAATCAAGCAGTATTTGGCTTTTTGTAACTTTTAATTTATTTAATTTTGTATAGTGCCCTCAAGGTTCAATGTCAAGATGGTAGTAGCTATGACAGGATCTCCTTCTTTAAGACTGAATAACATTTCATTTATTTAGCCATCTTTCTGCCAATGGACATTTAGGCTACTTTGACCTTGTGACTGTAGTGAATGTCACCACAGTAAGTACTAGCATGTGAATATCTTTTTGAGATTTTGCTTTCAATTCTTTTGGGTAAATACTCTCAAACTGTACTGCTGGAGTGAAGGTTTTAGATTGTGTGTTCTTACTTTTAGTTGTACTCTTTTATCTAAGATCTACTCGTTTATTAATGAGAGAGAGAGAGAGAGAGAGAGAGAGAGAAGCATCATTCTAGCCATGTAGTACCAGGGATTAAGCTCTGAACGTCACACATGCAAGTCCTATGATCCACAATTCTCCCATCTCATAGACTCAGCAAAAAGTTGGATATACTTTTAATATTCCTGAATTCTTTCCACACCAAATACCCAGACCCAAAAGTTGTAGAAGGTTCCCTACTTCCCAAATCAAGCAAGTAACTGAGCAAGTAATGACTTTTGCCCAATCCCAAGGCAAGTAATGCATGGACTTCTCATTTTCAGCCTAATGCTTCACTGGGTTCTCACTGTCCACAGGCAAAGGCAGGTATTCAGCTCGACCATCTCCATCACCCTCCACAGCCATTTCTGGCATCTCCTGAACTTCTTATCATGCGGAATGAATTTTCTCTGCTCTCTAGACAGACCCGGTCATTCTCCAGGGCCTCACCATACATTCTATTCCTTGTGCTTACATTAAAGTCAGGCTGATTCTCTTCCCCGAGGGAATGATGGTTCATTAAACAGCGTTGGTCACATCTGGGAGGAAGGATGATAGTTTGCTGATCACTCACCCAGGCTGAGGGCTCTTCTTGCCTATGAGAAGAACGCATCTCCATTCACTACAGAAGATGGAATGAGGTCTTCAGAAAGAGTGTGTGGGATTGGTTCCTCTAGCCAATGCTAGCGCACACAAGCATACACCACATGGACAGACAGACAGAGAGGCTTCATTACCCATTCCAGATTATGATTTCATTTTCAGTCATTACTCTTCCTTTCCCAACTTCTGACTTGAAATATTTTGGTTCTAAAAAAGGAAATATAAGACTGACTACTAAAAGTGTACTCAGAAATTACTCAGCCTACTTTGTCTTCCCTTCATCTATGAAGATCCCTGGACGCTTTATATGTAAGCAAAGAAGTTTTTATAATAGTTGGAAACTGCTCTCCCCTCTTTTCTTTCTTCCAGGGTTATCGCTGGGGCTCGGTGCCTGCACTATAAATCCACTGCTCCTGGTGGCCATTTTTTTCATTTTTGTTACTGTTTTTGGATAGGACAGAGAGAAATTGAGAGAGATGGGGAAGATAGAGAAGGGGAGAGAAAGACAGATACCTGCTGACCTGCTTCACCACTTGTGAAGTTGACCCCCTACAGGTGGGGCTTGAACTGGGATCCTTGCACCAGTTCTTGCGCTTTGTATTATGCACTCTTAATGCAGTGCACCGCCACCCCCACCCCCACCGCCACCCCCACCCCCTCCAAGTCCCCTTTCTACCAATTTGCTCTGGAGCAAAAAAAAGATCATTACTTTGGTTTTGTACTGCCCTGTCTAGATTGAAAAAAAATGTAAATACACCCCAACAGGAGTAATAAAGTGTTGTTGACGTTATGTTGTAATTTAGTTTGTCAGATGGATTTTCTCTGGAGGGAGAGGGGGAAAGAAAACAAGATTGGGGAAGTTTTAACAAATTTCATTTCTTACCTAATTTTTTCCTGAGGACCAACTATGTGAATGCTTCAGCTAGAATTTCATAAATCTTTGTGTTTCAGCACTTGACCACCTTAGGAAAAATTGAGTGAGCAAGTTAACCAAATCATTTTTGACATCTTGATTTTACATGCTAGCACCATGTTATGAAATATTGTATGGGACAGAGGCATCCCTGAATGTTTATCTGTTTGTCTTTCGTCCTAATTGGGTCCATGCGGATCCCATGTGACTTCACAGTATGGGAATCATGTTCCTTGTTGTTGTTGTTTCTCTGCCTTACTTTGTATTCTCCTTTCATGTGCTGCTTCAATCAGACAAGGAACAAATCAGTATTTGGATTTGGAGGTAAGGTACAGAAAGGGAATTTCTTGGCTTATAAACTGTTGAGGGAATACATGAACTCTTAGACTATCAAAAAGAAATTTCCTGGTATTAGTTAAGGAACTCTTGGAAGAAAGACACAGACATCAATTTGAGCTTGTTTAAGCAAAGTGTGTGTGTGTGTGTGTGTGTGTGTGTGTGTGTGTGTGTGTGTGTACGCGCGCACACGTGTGTGTTTGGCAGTGGGGGTTGGGGCTGTTCCAAGGGTAAAGGGTGTCTCCTGGAGCTCAGGAGCAGACATACAACCTAACCTGAGGCACAGAGGTCTGGAAAGCTGGTCCACAGCCCTGGAATCACCTTTGCCTCTCATTTCTGCTCCCCTTGAAATATGTGCTTTTTCTTTTCTCTCTCACTGTACCCACTCTCCTCTGGACTCTGGTCACATTGCAGTATGGTTTCCCCAAGGCTCCTGGAAGAGCGTGTTATCTTCCCAACCACATAAGGATCAACTAGCTGTTAATTCGCTCCAGTATTTAAGGGAGAACCTGAGTCACCCACCTTGGATCAGAGATTTACAGTGGCCCAGTGAGCTGTAGACAAGAGGACAGGGTCACACACTACAAGAACAGCAGCCAGCGTTCACCCTGGGCATCCAAAATAGCTTCTCGGAGACAGGCACATAGCACACACAGTTCCTGTTCCAAAAGAGAACTATGCAGAGTTTAATGTTTTTCTTGTTTGAAGCATGAATGTGTCCAGATCTCACCAACTGTGGGCACAAATGGAGTTGGGCCTCAAATTGCAATAATACTACCAGGTATTGAGGGAAAGGGGAAGTTATGTATTGTTTGAACTAACCTAACTAGAAACACAGAAGAGGGAGGAGTTTGCTCTCAAACACGAGGGAATCCCAAGCACTGGACTTCCTTGAGTGTTCATCTGAGCTCATGAATGGTCCGCTCTACCTGGGTCCTCACTGATCTCCAGTTATGCAGGGCATGTGACCAAAACGTGTGGCCCAGAACCACTTATTTCACTTTCACCTACGTATTTCGTGATAGTGCCCATGCATCTGTACATTTTCTTTTTTTCCATATATTTTCTGTTTTCTTAAAAAAAAAGCAATTCCTTTGTGGTCCGGGAGGTGGCACAGTGGCTAAGGCACTAGACTCTCAAGCATGAGGTCCTGAGTTCAATCCCCAGCAGCACATGTACCAGAGTGATGGCTGGTTCTTTCTCTCCTACTATCTTTCTCATGAATAAATAAATACATTTTTAAAAAGAAATTCTTTTAAAGTAAATATTTTATTTATTTATTAATGGATAGAGACAGAGAGAAATTGAGAGAGGAGGGGGAGATTGGGAGAGAGACATGTGGAGCACTGCTTCACCACTCGTGAAGCTTTCCTCGTTGCAGGTGGGGACCAGGGGCTGGAACCTGGGTCCTTGAGCATTGTAATAATTGCACTTAACCAGGTGCGCCACCACCTGGCCCTTGCCCATACATTTTCTATTGTCTTGGAGCCATTGTTAATAGAACCCATGTGTTTTCTCAAAAGTGTCTTGGTTTATATGACCAATCACATGTTCCACCTGTCTTTAAATACGCAGGCCTTAGAATAACCCAGAGCAGAGGAAATATGTGAATCCTCTGTTGGAGAAAATCTCAGATAATTGCAGTTGGTGCCCCTTGTGCTTTATCTCCTCTCAAACACATTTGGGGACATTGCTATAAATGAAGAAAATAATGTTATGCTTAGTGACATACCTCAAGAGAAAGGAGTTTGTTCTAAGGACAGATAACCATGAGATGAGTCAGATGTCCAGATGTCTACAGAGGGGGCAGCATCAGAGAGCCACTATATTTGGAGAACAGTCTCACAGATATCTGCAGGCAGGTGGGTACATCCTCACTAGGGTGCAGGGGCACCATCAACAAGCCACTTGAGTGCGCTGTACCCTTCTGAACCCTGCCCTGATGCCAGTGCCAAGTCTGAAATGAGTCAGCAGACTCGCTGCCCCGGATGGGCAATCTCTGAGAACCATCTTTCTCCCGAAGGACACTCACCAGGGTATGGCTTGTCCACAGCTACACAGCTCATGCCAAAGGATGATTTTGCCACAGATTTTAAACATCTGACGCAAGATGTGTGTTGTGAAGTCCCCACTCACATTTTAAGTGTTTTTGCTCAGAGGGAGAAAAAAAGGAAAGAAAACAAACACAAAAGCCCTAACATAGGGTCTGTTTATGGCAGCGGACCAGGCAGCTCTCCCTGCCTTCTCTCTCTCCTCAACAGGCCTCTAACTCCATTAATTAGCTTAAAGGGATTCCAGGTCTTCTTGATAATGAAAACAGTGTTAGCCCTTGCAGCTAATTATACGAGAGTCACCCAAACCCCCTTTCTCAGCACTAGTCATGGAACTGACATTCCACTCTTTCCCTTAGTTTTTTCTTTTCTTTTCTCTTCCTTTCTTTCTTTCTCTCTTTCTTTCTTCCTTTGCAAGCAGATTCTTGTGAAGCTTGCACCTATTGATTTTGAAGATGTTTCTAGGAAGTCACTTAAAACTATATTTTTAAACCAAAGTTCACTGGAATTTTTTTTCCCCCAAGTCCAAGAGAGCCAGAGAAACAGAAACCCAACTCGAATTATATCTGTGGTGCCTGGGAGACATCCCCAGCTTAGATGAGCAAATGTGAAAAGAAAAAAACCCTCCCAGGCAATTAGCTGGGTCTTGGCTCACTGTCAACAAGGATTCTGCCATCACCCCAGAACCCTCCCTCCCACCCTGCTCTAGCCACATTTCCAGGCAGCAAAGCACACAGGGTCTCTGATTCACATTGTTTCGCTAGAATTAGGCTCGCCAGCCTTCTCCAGCAGCTTCTTAAAAACTTGTCTCTTCGTCTGGTCACCATTGTCTTCTCTCCCATTATTTTTTAAAAATCATCTTACTGGAAAACTGCTTGGCACCAAACATCTCTCCTTTCAGTTAGTGTGGCTTCAAGTTCCCATTGGCCCACACAGACTGCCGCTGGCTGAGTGTGAGTGCGAGCGAAAGATAGTTCTCTTAAAACACGCCACATTTCTTCTGCAAATGGAAACCAGCAGAGCTCTCCCCAGGCCCATCACATCTGGTGAAGCTCTGTCAGAATGGACAAGCTGGATTCTGCCATTCTTGTTCTCCTGGGCTGTCCCTCTAGCCAGAGAGAAGGCCCCAGTGTACTGTGGGAGTCTGACTGGTCAGCTGTTTGATTATTGGCTGTCAGATCACCCTTGAGGGTTGGCAGCCCTGACACTTACCTCTGAGGAACCCTAACAAGACACTGACTGCTATGTGGGAATGAAGGATACGTGGAGGAGTCTTCCAGAGTTCCCATCTTGACCCCAAAGGAGGACATTTTGTGCATTGGGAAGATGGCTTCTTCCCTCTGCCTTCCCCTCTTCCCCATCCACTGCTTGGTGACCTGGGAAGGAAAACAGGGACAATGCAGGGACTTCCTCACTCATTTTTTGAGGTGTCTCCTCCAGACTGCAGTTTTTCTTTGCTCTAGAAGCTTCCCAGTATGGGATTCTGTAGAAATGAGACCTGCAGTTCTTGGTGGGAAGTGACAGGTAGGGGTGTGTACACAGTGCTAAACACTTCTAGACACGCGGGGCCATTTTTTGTTTTGTTTTTGTTTTTCATGAAGCCTCTCCTTTGCATAATGATGCCATGTGGTGGTTGAGGGATTGAACCCAGGTCTTTGTAGTTGATAAAAAAAAAAAAAAAAGACGAGGCATTTTTTTTTTTTTTTACTTATTTTTTATTTGCCACCCTCTCACCTATTTGGGGGTTTGGAACAGCAAAGAAAGGAAGCGACTGATTAATTGCCACCTTCAAACTCCAACACTACTTCAGGAAGAAAAAAGAAAGGAGTTAGAGATTCTGGTGGGAATTCCCTGTATAGACCACAAAGACATAAAGGACGATGAAGCAGTGTGAGAAAGGAACTGGTGACCAGTGTAAAGACTAAGGAATGAAGTCGACAGTGGCACACCTGGTTAAGCGCATGTGTTACCAAGCACAAGGACCCAGGTTCAAGCCCTGGTCCCCACCTTCAGTGAAGATGCTTCATGAGTGGTGAAACAGTGCTGCAGGGGTCTCTCTGTCGCTCTCTCTCCTTCTCTGTCCCTTTTCCCTCTCGATTTCTCTCTGTCTTATCAAATAAAATGAATTTAAAAAAATTCTAAAAGCTCAAAAAAAAAAAAAGACAGGAAAAGATATAGAAGAATAAAGAAAAAGTGACATTCATTTTTTTGCCTCGGGAATTCCACTTACAGAGTGAAGGAAAAAAACCTTGAGGAATTTTTTGAGCCAGTTTCACTTTTGAATAAAGGTTTTTAAATGATAGTATTTGAATCATCACACTTATTAGTGGGACCTAATAAACAGAGACGGGGGGAAGAAAATAAAGTGAAACATGAACTGGGCATGCTGTACAGAGTCAAAGCAAGGAGGGCTGGGGAGATAGCATAGTGGTTATGCAAAAGGACTTTCATGCTTGAGATACCAAAGGTCCCAGGTTCAATGCCCAGCACTAGCATAAACCAGAACTGAGCAGTGCTCTGATAAAAAAAAAAAAAAAATTAAATAAATCACAAAGCCAGGGACTGTGGGGAAGGAAGGGAGAAAGAAGCTGAAAGAACTTGGGGACCCAGTGCATTATGAAAGTATACTCATGTCCAGTGACACATTGTCAAGCATCAACCCCTCAATAAAAAGATTAAAAACAAATAAAAAAATAAAACAGAGGACAGTGCTGGAAAAAATAAAAAGAAGATGAATGATGGTGTTTTCAGGGTCTTCTTCATGACAAAGGTTATGAAGAAGAATCTTCATGCCAGTGTTCCTAAGAGGCTTCTGCACTTATCGACTCAGGACCTATTAAAATTTGGTTTATGCAAGTGCTCTTGTGTTTTTGGGAAGATGGACCTTGAAGAGGGATTAGGAATTTAACTAGACCATGAGGTACAAGAGATTAAACCTTCAGGAGAAGTAAGAGAATTTGGGGCAAGGGGAGAAGAGGAGTTGGTTTTTGTTTTGTTTTTAATTATAAGAACTTGTTGGGGCTGGGTGGTGGTGCACCTGACTGAGCTCATGTTACAATGCTTAAGGACTTGGGTTTGAGCCCCCAGTCCCCACCTGCAGGGAGAAAGCTTTGTGAGTGGTGAAGCAGGACTGCAGGTGTTTCTCTCTCTCTCTCTCCTTCTTTATCACTTCCCATTCCCTCTCAATTTCTAGCTCTCACTATTCAATAAATAAATAAATAAAGATAATACAGATTAAAAAAAAAAAACTATAAGATCTTATCCTGGGACAGCAGCTCTACTTACTGAAATCACAAAAGGAATTTGCAAACAGCCCCAGTGTTTGAGCGATTTCCCGCACCATTCAGATGGGGCACTCTGGGGTGACGTCACAGCCATGGCAAACCATTGTCTTGGTTTCTGATGTACAGCTGAGCTTGAGAACAGGCATTTTAGACTGAGGAAGATGATTTCTCTGGAGCCTGCCTTTGGAAAGGCCACAGGTGATGATGGGTAAAGGTGGTAAAGGGGTATTATACATGCAGTCTTCTCCAATTAATCTAAGCTTTTGTTACTCAAAAGGTGGTCCCTGGGTCTGCTTCAGTGCACCTGAGACTTTCAAAAATTGTAGAACCCGAAGGCATATAGGGATGCAGAGGTTACACAGGCTCCTGTGTTGAATATAGGCCCCAGATCAAATCGACAGGGTTTACAGTTAACAGTATTCAGATACTTTTCACATATTTGGAAGTACTGTCTTCCCTGATCCAGCTTTCTAGTCCTGTTTCCAAATCTGACACCATCTCCCCAGACAATACCTTTAGCCCACCTGTATGTTAGCTGTCAGGCTCAGGCAAAAATTAGTAAAGTCGTGGGCCCCTCAGAATAGACCTAAAATAGACTTCCTAGCTTTTTCCAAAGTGGGGACCCCAAATCTCATCTGCTATAGTCTTACCTTTAGTTTACTGATTATTGAGAAATTTATTCTGCTTTATAACTTAATTCTTTTTCAGACACCAAGTTGCAGGTGCTACCATGACGCCAACTTGACTTCCCTGGGCAGACGAACCCACCAATGTATCCTGGAACCCCACCTCTCCAGAGCCCTGGCCCACTAAGGAAGAATAGAAACAGACCAGGAGTATGGATCAACCTGCCAATGCCCGTGTCCAGTGGAGAAGCAATTACAGAAGCCAGACGTTCCACCTTCTGCACCCCATAATGATCCTGGTTCCATAATCTCAGAGGGATAAAGAATAGGAAAACTTCCAATGGAGGGGATGGGATACAGAACTCTGGTGTTGGGAATTGTGTGTAATTGGACCCCACTTATCCTATGGTCTTATGGATCATTATTAAATCAATTTAAAAAACTGCATAATCTGGGCTGGGGAGGCAGTATAATGGTTATGCAAAAGACTTTTTTGCCTGTGGCTTCAAGGTCCCAGCACCACCATAAGCCAGAGCTGAGCAGCCCTTCAGTGTCTTTCTCTATCCCTCTCATTAAAATAATCAAATAAAGTGTTTTTTAAAATTGCAGAATCTTAGCCCCCACCATAAATCTGCTGAGTGAGGAAATGTTTTCTAGACTTGACTGTGTATGGGAAACACCTGGAATCAGATGAAAATACAGACTCTGTATTTAGGAAGTAAGTACAAGACCCCACCCCTCTACCAAACCCCCCGGAGTACCTAGCGCTGCTGATCCACAGACCAAACTTTGCAAAGCAAAGCAGTAGAGAACTTGGCACAGTGATACAGGGAAGCTGCTTGAGAAGCAGTGCTCCAGTTTTAGACAGCTCTACCTACAGGAATGACACTGAAGCCGACACACGGAGCATTTTTAGGGACACACAAGACAAGTGGGGATTTCAGAGGAATACTTCCATTCCCAGAGCAGTAACTACCACCAGCAGGAGATGCCATTATAGGGAGCTTCCTGGAACTGCCAATTGGAACTGGCACCAAAGAAAACCACAAGGGACAGAATCAAATTAACATGACTGCTTAGCATGTTGGAACTCTGCATCCCAGCCCAAGTCACACTGGAGAAGAAGGGATTTGGCTGTTTTTATAACTTTGTTGTCTAGAGGAGAAAAGCAGTCTTTCCATGGGCTTCACAGTAACATTAGAAAATAATAACTTTCCATCTTGATTCCTCGAGGGGTTGATGTATCCCTCTAGTCCATAAATACTCATTGAACATCTAGTCTGTCCCAAACACTGTGCTTAGGGCTTTGATTTGAAAGTCTATAAAGAAAGAGCAGGGAGAGGCTGAAGTCAGATCTAGAGACCTAGTATTGCAACCCAGTCTTCAACAGAGAGGACAATGTACCCAAGAGCAGAGTTACACTGGGACAGTGCCTATATCTTAGCTATTATGGAAATCCCAGGCCTCACATCAATTGATGTCAATTTCAGAAATAAGACCAAATGTGATTCATTTGGAACCAGACAACGGAAAAGCCAATGCTGTTACTGGAAGGAACCGGACACCATTGAAGTGTTGCAGGATCATTGCGAAGAACAGAATCTGTGTGCAGAATAGTTGGGAGAGAAATGGCAGCCATGGAAGATATTGTATCACTGCACCAGGGTCGTGAGTTGAAAATCAGTTTAAGAGTTTGGAGAAGGTTCAGTTACAGGTAGAGGATGTAGTGAGAACTGGAATCTTCCTCCCCAGTGGAAGGGATTTCTCCAAGTCATTTGAGAGGTTTCTTCGAACTGGCATTCTCAAGGGAATTATGGAAAAAGCCTTGAGGTACAACCCAAAACAACCCCAAAAACAAGCTAACAAAACAAAACAAAACAAAAAGGTTCTGTGTAAGTTGTCTCAGGTCCAGCAGGTTCTTCTGAGAGTATCTGTGTCTATCAGCTATCAAGGCAGGAAGAAGTCTGTCAGTCTGTACCTGGAAGGTACAAGGGTGAGGACTGTTGCCTTGAACAGCTGCTGAGGAGTTCTGGAAACTCAGCAGAACTAGGAGCACAGTGTGGCCTCCTTCTTAGCTGCAGTGATCAGGAATGTGGGGGGAAGCAATTATCATTGCCACACCGCCACTGTGGAAACAGGACACACCAATGACATAAGCAGTGACATAAGTGACATACGCACAAAATATATACCAGAATTTGGATGGCTGTGTGAGGCGTGAGACTCCAGGGAGAAGAAGATTCTAAGGCAAGTAACTGGGAAAGTGTGTGGGCAGAAAGGAAATGAACAGAAAGCGGGGGTATTAGCATTTACCTGAGAAAGGCCGGGCCAAAGGGATGCTCCTTCAACAGGCCGGAGGCTCTGGGACTAGAAACAGAAGAACATGAAGTTCTTTCTACTCAGGCCTCATTGGAAACGGCTGAGGAGGAGCTGGGGGGAGCTGTGCTGTGGTGTGCAGAGAAAGAGAAGCCAAAAGAGTAGTCAGAAACCTGATGCCCATTGGAGCACAGCTATGAGGACAATGAGGTTCAAGAAGCCTTTACTCCTGACCTCCAGCCTCTCCCCCTTTTCATAACATCCTCATTCCATTTCAGCTTATCATGCTGATATTTTCAGTTCCTGCTGAACATGCTATCTACTGAGCAGCAACACACACACACACACACACACACACACACACACACACACACGTAGTAAAGGGTCAAAAAATAAAAAGGTGAAAAAGCACAGAATAAGTTTTCCTCCCCCCCTCCCTCCCTCCCTCCCTTCCTTCCTTCCTTCCTCCCTTCCTTCCTTCCTTCCTTCCTTCCTTCCTTCTTTCCTTCCTTTCTCTCTTTCTCTCTTAAATATTTTATTGACTTGATTTTTTTAAGAGAGATGCAGAGAGAGAGAGAGAGAGAGAAACACCAGAGCACTGCTCAGCTCTACTTTGTAATGGGTGTGGGGGGGTAGATTAAACCTCAGACTTTGGAGCCTCAGACATAAGAATCTGTTTGCATAACCATTATGCTATCTCCCTCACCCCCCCCCCATTGACTTTTTAAAGAGCTTTTTCAGCAGTGACCAATACCTTTTCAATTTTGTCTTTTACCCTGTGCTCTCTTTTTAAAAACCTATTTATTTATGAGAAAGAGTAAGTGAGTGTAAGAAAGAGAACCAGAGGGAGTCCAGCGATAGTGCAGTGGGTTAAGCGCAAGTGATGTGAAGCTCAAGCCCCGGCTCCCCACCTGCAGGGGAGTCGCTTCACAGGTGGTGAAGCAGGTCTGCAGGTGTCTATCTTTCTCTCCCCCTCTCTGTCTTCCCCTCCTCTCTCCATTTCTCTCTGTCCTATCCAGCAACGACATCAACAATAAAAACTACAAGGGCAACAAAAAGGAGATAAATAAATATTGTTTAAAATCTTTAAAAAATTGATAATGTGGAGGATGAAACTAGAAACTCTTCTCAAAACTAGAGAGAGAGAAAAAAAAGGATGTTTTCATATGAGGCAAAAGATAATTAGTGCTCAGGAGCTATTTCCATTCAGAGACTGACGACCTAAGAACCACAAGTATCCTGAAAATGAAAGTAATAGTCAGGATTTTCAGGGAAGGAAAAAAGTTCTGAATCTGCAGATGTGAAATGCCCACTGATTTAGCCTAAAAATTATTTAAGAAAATATGCTGGCATATTTCTAGTTAAAAAAATATACCCATAGATGAACAAAATCAGACAGGCTTCTGCAACTGCAAATACCAGGAAACAATGGCTCTGTATTTACAAGACTGTAAAGAAAAATTTATAAACCAGAAATACTGTACTAATCTTGTCTTACATCTGTGAATTATACAGATTCCAAATATATACTTCCTATGTATTGCATCTTGAGAAAGTTATTTGAAGATGTACCCTGGCTGACTAAATGAGGACTCAAGATTAAAGCCATGAGAACAAAGACAAAAAAAAATTTAAAAAGACACTAAGTTGTGATGTGAAGTGTTGTCAGGGCCTATTTCAATGTCAAAGAGAAGAGTTCAACCTAAGTAAGTGCTGTGAATATATCTTGATAGACAGGTCAACTATCATTCTATTTAAAAATATTTTTAATTTACTCTTAATGAAAGTGAAATAGAGAGAGAGAGGACCAGAGCATTGCTTAGCTCTAGCTTATAGTGATGCCAGGGATAGAACCAGAGACCTCAGAGCCTCAGTCATGAAAGGCTTTTTCTATAGCCATTATACTTTCTCTCCAGCCCACGACTATAATTCATAACAATTCTCAAGGCCTTGAATTACAGACATTCCTATAATGAGGGGTAGGAGATGACAATAAAAAGGATCAAAGGGAACAAAAACCCAGATAGTAAAATAAAATGAAAATATAAAGTTTAAGGGCAATGTCTTTCACAGAGCGAGAAAAGAAAACACTGTGTGTATAATATGGTGCTATAAAGATGAGATTTTTTTAAAAAAAGAAATAAATACTGAACTTTAAAAGTGAGTAGAAGGGTTGAGAAAGAGCCCAGGAATGTAGACTCAAAAGAGGAGGTGGAGGTAGAATTTTTTTTTAAAAAAAAGGTAAGACTAATAAATTCAGAAAATTTTTTGTGTAACTAGCAGGAGTTCCAGAAGGTACAGGGAAGAAATATCCTAAAGACAAAGCAAGAAGTGTCCCCAGAACTGAAAGACACAAGTCTTAAAGGCCCAAAGAGGGAATGCAAAAGAATCTACACACTGAGTCATGCTAGTCAAATTTCAGAGCACCTAGGATAAAGGCCTCTAAGGCCTGCTAGCAGAAACAATACATATACAGTTTCAAAAGATGGGAATAAGAGTGGAACTAGACTATGAAAAGTAACAGTTGGAGCTGAGCAAAAGTAAAGCGCTGCTGATAAGAAGGGACATAATTTCACCCTGTAACTCCTGCCGAGTCTTTATGCCCTGCGTTTCCACCCTTTCTTGCTGTTATACCTGTTCCATTTTTTTCCCCTCCCTTCAACTAAGATAGCAGAAGAGGTTATTTACTGTACACGGATTACAGTCAGCCACAAGGAGAACAGAACTAGTCCAGAATGTCAAGTTCGAGGCAAAGGGACAAAAAGGACTGTGTTTTGGTGCGAGCAATGAAGGTCCCTCAAGATGGTCGCGTAGGATCGGATGGTGATAAGGTTCTAGATCCGCTGAAACAAGTTGTAGGCTGCAGCGCAGAAGTCCAGTTTCCTCTGGCGCTCCTGGTTCTGCTCCTGCGGCTTCCAGGTGCGCAGGTCTATCTGGTCCTGGGCCGCGTCTTTCTTCTGCGCTTCAGCCTGCGCTTTCGCTTCTCCCTCCATTTGGCTCTCATTGCGCAAAGGATTCTAGAAAGATGGTGCTGAGGCCCATACCTGTTTCACTTTAAGGATTGAAGTATT